>NW_027491849.1:600000-761574 GCF_021521415.1 Bidens hawaiensis | reverse complement strand
AAAGGTTTAGTGGTTAACTGAATTAACTAAAGTCCTTTCTTCTGGGCTACTAACCAGGGCACCAGTCAATCCAGATTGTTAAAACGGTTTGTGTATTTCAATTGCTCCGCACTTTTCGTGTTCAATTTCTCGGGTTCGTGTTCTAGTTTCTAGATTTCATTCCTTGGACGAAAATGTTTCAATATAAAGGTTTTAAGTTTTGCCCAAGTCATGCAAATAATTTCCTCTTGTTCCGGAATTTGTACAACTGTTTTCTACCACCTAAGGGCATGGCTAAGAAGCATACTAGTAGCATATTTAAAGATGCAATCTGATGGGCAACTACTGGTATTAATAACAAGTTCTATCGCTTCGATTCATTTTACTAACCCATTTGATCTTTTAGTACCACTAAAATTTACAGGTTTGTACAACATAAATTGTTTTAACGAATATTCCTGTCGTGAAGGATCACGGTTGTTACAACCAGTATTCATGTTCGGTAGGAGATTTCCGTTGCCAATGGCATTTAGTGGGGGAATTTATTAATATTGGTAGTAGCTTTAGTGTTCAGTGGGGGAGTATCATTCGTGACAATGTTAGTGTTTGTTGGGAGCATAACATTTGTAACTGCATTTGTATTGGGCGGCGAAATAGTATTCGTAGCCGTATTAATGTTTGACATTTGATTTATATTCATTGTCGTGATAATGCCAACAACGAATCGTGCTGCTATAGTCAGAATTACTGTCTACAGTTTCCGAGTAATCATCTCTGCACAACTACCTCAGATAATGTGTTTGTTTTCTTTGGGGCCATTCTATAACGTTAACCAATCATACCGCAATTAATAATAGTTCGCTACTTAACTCATCACAAAGGAATCACATTAACAAGTAATCAGGTATTTTAAATAGCATATATGTATCACACATCTCTGTTCATGTGTCTATATACCAAGGATAGTACATAGAGTTTGCTTAATAGAGTCCATGATTTTCATGTATATATCAAAATTTGTCACAAGGTGACAAGAAATTTTAACCCGGTGAGGGTCAGTATTGTAACGAAAGGTCCCAAATTGTCCTCCATATCAGCATAGCACACTATTAGATGCTTGCATGGAGTATCGAAAAGATGCTATACACAATAATATCATATGCTCTTGTCTATCCATGCTCATATTATAATAATAAAAAGTAGTTCACAACTTGCATAATTAATCCAATACAATCCCACCATTAGGCAACTATTTTGTCCCGACATTCCCGTAAATAGGCATCTGACCGTTATGAGTTTAAATAGTTTGTTAAAAAGGCCAGAATGTACTCATCCATCTCACTTTACCTCTGGATGTTACTAGATATAACTATAAGTCGTTCTTTTACCAAGTTAGTCAGTACCCTTGACCATGCTGGGTCTGTTAAGAGTGGTAATTTATGAGTTGGGAGTAAATACGTTCTCTACAAACCAAGACACATCATTGGTCCGCGGGGTGTGAGATTTCTCTTCCATAATAAACTGATCGGAGTGGCAAAAATATAAGGGTGGTTAGAGATACTCGTACATAAATGGTTTGACGAGTTTTCTAGTTAATGAGGTTCATCAGGGTTGGCTGTACTGGTGATATGTAAAGGAAATTAATATTATTAGTATTTCTTTTTGAAATATAGTTAGTACATAATATGTCCTGGTGGTCACGAATTGTCATATTATAATTGAAGACTCAATATGGTAATTATTACATTTATATTTTAATAATTCGGGCTCGCCACTAGGCATTTTCCTATGAATAGTGTTTGTTCTCGAAAAACGAAAGGGGAGAGACGACTGGAAAGCATTTTGGTTTACCTTCTTAAAAGGATTGCATGTAAATCACACCTCCCACAGTTCTTTCCTAGGCCATAAATATTAAGCCCATTTGTGGTTCCGTCATACCGCATGACTCGGTTTGAACTCGTTAAAGCATTCTCGTATTCTCATTTACAGGAAACACCGGTTCTTCATCCAACATAAAGCTTATAAAATGAATTTTTTAAATTTAATAAATCAGTAAATAATTCAAGAAATATTTTTATTAAAATCTGCATATTTTACTTGGTAATTGAATAAATTTTTATAATTTAATGACAAACGGATAATTAATTGTGCTAATTTGAAAATTAAACAAATTCATTTCTGATAAAAACCGACAGTTTTGTAATTAACGAATCTGTTGGAATATTAGAACATCAAGAGTAATCAAAAATCATCTTTTTGGGTTAATTAAGTAAAACCGAACTTTTTGTGAGAAATCCAGACAATTCGGATGGATTATGCGCATTTTTCTCCAAATCATATTGAATAAACGGAAACGAGCCCCGTAGCGAATCCAGACATCTAGTCTACGATCTATCTTTATAAATTTAATCATTTTAACAACCAACACGTTTAACCAACACATTTTATCAAACGATTAACTTGGCCTAACAGGTGAAACGGAGAAATTGAGCCAAGTTCGGTTTTAAACATGAGGCATTGAACAACGTCACAATCTAAGCCTATTGACACGATCTGGGCGTGACAGCTACTCCCAGACTAGCTATACAACCTAGTTTAGTATGGAGATTATAATAATATTAAAATATTAATATTATTATATTATTGATTACAGGGAGTAAGTGATAGCAAGGGAAACGAACCCCGAGCTGACATCGCACTGAGTACCTACTTAACCGTGAGTTACATGACCCCTCTTTTCAAACTGTTTACGAACTTTTGGGGTGAAAAGCATGTTTATATACGTTTATCTATCTGAAAACGGTTCAAGATATGAATTATCTAAATGTACATATACAAAAAGTCCCCACAAATATAATAATTGACTACGTGCTGATGAAAAGTGAATAGTATTGTTGATTGATAAATAAGATAGAGATAGTACGAATGCCAAAACATTATGAAATTACACGGGACTATATGTTTATACAACACGCTATGAAATGTTAAACCTAACAATTTCGGGAATAACATGGTCTGTGAAGGCCATGAGGCTATCGTGTACGGAAGGGGGGCCACAATAGTAACAAACTAAACTTTTGTATGGCCTATGAGCCCAGTTCTGCTGCAACTTAATAAACAAACTTGGGTGGAAGAACATATTACCTTTAATCGATTTTGAAGTCAAAACCGTTAAATTGATAGCTGGCGAGGACTCGAATAGCTGGGCGATTGGAGGATGCGGCTTAAAGCAAAACAGCAAAGAGCGGCGGTGGAAAAAAGAAAACGGTGGCGGCAAAATCCATGTTTGATTGTCCTGCGTGAGGTTTAAAGAGAGATCTGAAAGAAGTTCAATTTTGATGAATTGACATGATTGATTGTCGATCTAGGTTGCGGATAGTTTGGAGAAATATCTGTTTTTAGGGTTTCAGAGGGTAATAAGTGCAACTTTTCATATTTTATCTCATATTTCTCGTGATATCCTTGCAATTTCAATTTCTACGGTGGCTTCCAAATCTACTTTCAGTACTGGTGGTAGGGTACTTGACTCATTTAGGAAGCAATTTGGTTACTCTAGAGAAGGTGGGGAGCGACGTGAGAGCGGCACGTAAAATTTATGGTCGACAATATATATATATATATATATAGGGGTGGGATATGGTGAAAACTCCTCTTAAATAGAAAACTTAAAAACTCCTAAAAACTACTAAAAAAACCATTTTTAACTTCTTTTTTTAAATTTTTTTTGAAGTTTTTTTTTTCATTATTCTTATACATTGTTATTGGTTGTAGTGCACATGTGCAATAGTGTGCATTGCATATATGCAAAAGTGTTTGTATTGCATAGAATACAACACTATGGCACATATTTGATATACACAATTGTATATATGTAATATAAGACTAATATGCATATCGAATAAACATTAGTACGTATGTGTAGTATAACATTAACGCACGTGTGCACTACATCGACTTTTATTTCATTATTAATTTTTTTTCCATATAATACAACACTACTACACATATACAATGCACAAATATTGAATATATGCAATTAAACACTATTAATCTTAAAAATACATAGTAATACACATGTGTAACACAACGGTATCGCACAGTAATACGTATGTGCATTACAGCGGATTGTTTTTTATTTTTTTCGAGCAAAGGGTAAGAAAATATAAGAATAATGGCAAAAGCAAAAATTTGAAAATATTTTTTTATTTTTAATTAAAAATAATTCTTTAGGAGTTTTTAAGTTTTCTCTCTAAAGATGAGTTTTCTCTTGATCCTCTCCCTATATATACATATATATATAGACACACACACAGACAAAATTAAAAACTCGTCTTTAGAGAGAAAACTTAAAAACTCCTAAAGAATTATTTTTAAATAAAAATAAAAACTATTTTCAAATTTCCGTTTTTGCCATTATTCTTATATTTTGTTACCCTTTACTCGAAAAAATTAAAAAAAAAACGTTGTAATGCACTTCCGTATTACTGTGCAATACCGTTGTATTACACATGTGTATTGCTATGTATTTTTAAGTTCAATAGTGTTTAATTGCATATATTCAATATATGTGTATTTTATATGTGTAGTAGTGTTTTATTATATGCAAAATAATAATAATAATAATAATAATAATAATAATAATAAAAGTCAATTTAGTGCATATATGCGTTAATGTTATATTACACATACGTACTAATGTGTATTCGATGTGCGTATTAGTCGAACATTGCATATATATAATAGTGTGGGTCAAATATGTGCAATAGTGTTATATTCTATGCAATACAACATTTTTGCATATATGCAATGTACACTATTACACATGTTCACTACACCGACAAGGTTACCAACAAGTTTTTTTTTTTTTTTTTGCTTTTTTTAACAATAACAACATATCAGAATAATGGAAAAAAAATAGACTACAAAAAAAATTAAGTTAAAAACAATTCTTTAGGAGTTTTTAAGTATTCTATTTAAGATAAGTTTCCATTTAATCCCACCCCTATATATATATATATAGGATCAGGATCATGTGAGAATTTTTTGGGAATTGAGAACTATGAGAACTATTTTGGACCACAAAAAAACCCAAAAATAAAAAAAATCATAAAACAAAAAAAAAACACAAAAATAAAAAAAGTAAAAAAACCAAAGTTTTTATTTATCTCCTGGTTTCTAAAAAAACGTAAAAAAAATTTCTCGGTTTAGCTAAATTATACATATATGTATAATATGTACATATATGTACACACATGTTTTTTTCCTATACACATATGTATAATTTAAGGTAAATGATAATGTACATATGTGTACATTACGTAACTAGAGATTAAATGAAAGTATACATATATGTATAGGTATAATACGAATTAAAAAGAAAAAAAAATCAGTTTTTTTTATTATACATATATGTATAATATGTACACACATGTTTTTTCCTATACACATATGTATAATTATGTATAATTTAAGGTAGATGATAATGTACATATGTGTACATTACGTAACTAGAGATTAAATGAAAGTATACATATGTGAATAGGTATAATACGAATTAAAAAGCAAAAAAAAAATTCGGTTTTTTTTTTAAATGAAACCGCAATGAAATATAAGAATTTTGGTTTTTTTACATTTTTAAAATTTTCGTTTTGTTTTTGTTTTATAATTTTTTTAAATATTTTTTAGAGGTTTTTTTTTGTGGTCCAAAATGGTTCTCAAAATTCTCAATTTGCCAATGGTTCTCTTAGGATCCTTACCCTATATATATATATATATATATATAGAGAGAATCAGGATCATATAAGAACTTTTTAAAAATTGAGAACCATGGCACATTTTAGACCACAAAAAACCCAAAAATTAAAATATATATATATAAAATAAGAAAAAAACACAAAAATAAGAAAAGTAAAAAAACCAAAATACTTATTTATCATCCCGGTTTCATAAAAAAATGAAAAAAATCTTGGTTTAGCTAAATTATACATATATGTATAATGTGTACATATATGCAGTGACGGAACCACATACTAGACACCGGTTCGGCCGAACCCGGTGTTTTTTCTGTTTTATATACAACCTATTGTATCGAATTAACAAGCGAACTCATTCTTATTCGGCGAGCGCATTGGTGGAGCCACATACTAGGCACCGGGTTCGGCCGAACCCGGTGTTTTTTTCGGTTTTATATACAACCTACTGTATCGAATTATTAGGCGAACCCATTCTTATTAGGTGAGCAAACCCAGTATCATCTAGAAAAACATTCGAACCCATAATTATGAAAAAAATAGTTAAAACATTTTTAGTAATGAATATTTTGTTAAAAAATATAGAAAGCTTTACAAAAACTTGAAAAATTACTAACAAAAATTATAAATTAGTCAATAATATATATTATAAAAAAGCCCAAAATTATTTATAAAATTGGTGAATAAGCCCAACCCAATCAACATTCTTAATAAAACATAATACCTAAATAAAAATTAAATTTAAACAAAATGAGCAACTGATCAAATTCTGTTTCAATCGACCAAAGTCCAAACGTCGTCTACTTATCTTCAACTCTACGCCAGTTTGCCTCAAGGCTTCAATCATCGCCTGTCACACCCCGATCCAAGGCCTAGGAGTGTTAACAACAGTTGGTACCTGTTTTATAAATATATCAGAGTAGCGGGTTCATTTTAGCGGAAGTCTTTAAATATTAAAATATTAATTTACATTATCAAAATTACTCGGGAATTAAACACCCGAGTTTCAGTTTTATAAGATAGTGATATTAATAATACAAAGATTTATAATATTACAAAACCGAGCCATCTCGAGCGACCTTCTATGACTCCAATCCTTGTACATCATCTATTGACATTTAATTACCTGCAAGGGTGGGAAAAACATGTCAGCTATATGCTGGCGAAACGTTGACTCGATAAAACAGTTTATAACAGTCGTTAAATACATAGTTTTCTGTTTCACAAACTCAGCAGGAATGCCTGTCCATTCCCGGGATTTGTACCACTGCCCTACACACACAATTCAAAGGTTCCCCGAGTACATGTAAGGCCCCGTTCCCGGAACCCTACTTTGGCGTTGGATTTACTCATAAACACAGTTCCAAAATCAGAGTTAATTAAAACTTTCGCAGAATAACTTAAAACTTCAAACAACACATTACAAAACATTAAATCTTGTCTAACAAAAGTTAACTTGTCTTAATACATATCATATAATTCAGAATACTTCTATCTCGGGATGCCAGTCTTCCAGTCCCTGCCACATGCCATCCTCAAGCCAGCTCCTTCAATCTATTTACCTGCGTGCATAGTAAAAGTCAGCTACGCTGAGTGAGTTCTAGTTTAACAGGTTACAGGATTATTTTTACACATTCTTTCATTTACATACAAATATTATTTGTACTACTCTTACATTATTCTTACACGTTCTTACAACATACTATTATACATACATTCTTGCACAGATATTATAAGGGTCTGCCACCCGACTTCTTGCACCGATATCGTAGAGTCGGCCACTCTATTCTTGCCCAGGTATTAGAAGGGCCTGCCATCCAGACTCTTACTATTCTTGCCCAGGTATTAAAAGGGTCTGTCACCCTGACTCTTACTATTCTTGCCCAGGTATTAAAAGGGCCTGCCACCCTGACTCTTACTATTCTTTCACGTGTATATATATCCGAAGACACACAGTATGTTCATTCTTACTTTCATACTTTTACTTACCTTCATTATTTTTATACATACATAACTGTTCTACGTTTTAAAGAGACTTTCGCCCTACAACCTTCGCATATATTATTAAGGTATGCAACCCTTCATTCTTCGCCTATATTATTAGGGTAGGCAACCCTTTATTCTTCGCCTATATTATTAGGGTAGGCAACCCTTTATGCTTCGCCTATATTATTAGGGTAGGCAACCCTTTATTCTTCGCCTATATTATTTGGGTAGGCAATCCTTTATTCTTCAACTCTACATATCATACATACCATTCATACACTACACATATCGTACATACCTTTCTTTCGTTAGCTATATCTGTTCTCATATACCTCTTACACATATCATACATACATTCCTTTGTTAGTTATATTTGTTCTCATATACCTCTTCACACATACGTTTAGCTCTTTCTACACTAATTAGGTATATTTATGAACATTCATACGGCAAACACTTCCCACTTAAGGTAAGTGTATAAACTAATCACATTGAGTATGCACACAGCCCCGAAAACATCTCAAGAGAAATGGGGCTAGAACTCATCTGGAGTCAGTTTCTCTCGCCGTTACTGGTAATGCCCTTCCTTAGTTGTGCACGACTAACTGTACAATACATTACGCGTGTCAATCATCTGTTACTAGTATCTCTTATATCTATGCTAATGAAACCCTCAATTAACGGGGTCATGGAATTTCGCATGGAAGAATTTCTCATGGAAGAATTTCGCTTCTCATGGAATTTCTCTTCTCATGGGATTTCTCTTCTCATGCTTTTTCTCTTCTCATGGGAATTTCTCTTCTCATACTTTTTCTCTTCTCATGCTTTTTCTCTTCTGTAAGGCCCCGTTACCGGTAGCCCTACTTTCGTGTTGGATTTACTCATAAACACAGTTCTAAATATCAGAGTTAATTAAAACATTTACGCGGAATATAAAACTTTCATAAAACATTACATAATTCATAACTTGTCTCAAAACATCCAATCTTTCAACATTAAAGCATTAAAATTAAAACATCATAAGTCTTCAGATTCCAGACTCTTGTTCAATGCCACGTGTCTCCTCAAGCAAGCCGCCTCATCATACTCACCTGCGTGCATACTAAAAGTCAGCTACGCTGAGTGAGTTCTAGTTAATCGTACACTATACAATACACATAAACTTATATTCTTTCATTCATACTTTCATACTTTCATTCTTTCATACTTTCATTCTTTCTTTTGTATTAACTTACCTTCATATCTTACGTTATAAACAGCATTACGCCCTACATTCCTCGAGTATTATTAGGGCTCGGTACCCTCCTTCCTCGAGTATTATTAGGGCTCGGTACCCTCCTTCCTCGAGTATTATTAGGGCTCGGTACCCTCTTTCCACGAGTATTATTAGGGCTCGGTTTCCCTCTTTCCACGAGTATTATTAGGGCTCGGTTTCCCTCTTTCCTCTAATATTAGTAGGGTTCGGTTCCCTAGTTCTCGAATATTAGTAGGGTTCGATTCCCTCTTCGTTACCATACAACCATACATCATACCTCGAGTATTATTCGGGCTCGGTACCCTTTTCGTAACCATACAACCATCCTTTCCTTCTTTTATTAACTTTATCACATTCATACACATAAGCATACATATCATACTTACCTTATACTTAGCGTTACAACCTGACAGTACGTGCAATATCCGAAGATCGTTCACGTACCGTCAAGCCATCATTCATACATATCACATTATTCACATAAGGCATACACTTATCTCTTAGGATAAGCGTATTAACAAACATATTGAGTATGCACACAGCCCCGAAAACATAACACATAAATGGGGCTAGAAACTCACCTGAACACGGTTACGTTCACCGTTAATCGTAATCCCTTTCTTCAGTTGTGCACGGCTGACTGTATAACAAGTATACATATCAATTAACTATCACTACTCATAATGTATTTCTATCTTTATATGACCCAAAACGAACGGGGGTCCGGGGGCAGCGCCCCTGGCAGCGGGGTCTAGGGGCGGCAGCCCCTAGCAGGGTCCAAGGGGCAGAGCCCCTGGCTGGGGTCGAGCTGCCAGGTCAGCTTGGAAAAATTTTATTTCCATTAACTGTCTTAACACATTTTTCATTAGATTTTTAATTTATTTTCTAAACGAACTTGACTTTAAGCGAAGTTAAACCTTAGGCGAACTTAGCTTTAGGCGAAGTTATCAGGCGAACTTGGCTTTAGGCGAAGTTAAACCTCAGGCGAACTTAGCTCTAGGCGAAGTTATCAGGCGAACTTGGCTCTAGGCGAAGTTATCAGGCGAACTTGGCTTTAGGCGAAGTTACCAGTTAGGCGAACTTGGCCTCAGGCGAAGTTACCAGTTAGGCGAACTTGGCCGTAAGCGAAGTTATCAATTAGGCGAACTTGGCTTTAGGCGAAGTTACCAGTTAGGCGAACTTGGCCTCAGGCGAAGTTACCAGTTAGGCGAACTTGGCCGTGAGCGAAGTTATCAATTAGGCGAACTTGGCCTCAGGCGAAGTTATCGCTTTGAAGGCGAAGTTGCCCAGTTGCAGGCGAAGTTGCCCAGATCAGCCACGGCTTTGATTTCTGTCCAGCATTTTGGGCGATTTTAACACCCTTGTTATGGTTCGATATCACCCACTACGTTTCCCAACCATTTTCGGTCGTATCTACACTATAAAACTTGGATCTTTAAACTTCAAAGATCAAGAAGCATACCTTTTTGAGCTTGTTTGGATCTCGTTTACTTGTTTAATCACAACCAACGCTCTCTCTCTCTCTCTCAGATCTGTCCGTTCCTCTCCTCGGTCGGCCGGCGGTGTTTGGTGTGTGGTGTGTGTGTCTTGGAGTGTTAGAAAATAGATGGAATGAATGATGGTTTGGGGTTTTAGGAGATATTTATATCCCTTAAATCCCATGGACCTAAGGCCCATTCTCATTTAACCCATCTCAATTATTCCAAGTTCATGATCCGCTCCTTACTCGATAATAAATAATTAACGCGAAATCACTAAACATAACTTTCTTTATTCAACATTAAAATTTTAGGATGTTACATCTTCTCATACTTTTTCTCTTCTCGTGGTTTTTTTTCTCTTCTCATGCTTTTTCTCTTCTCATACTTTTTCTCTTCTCATGGTTTTTCTCTCCTCATGTTTTTCTTCACATTTCACAGCCCGATCTATCATCCTATCAGTTTGCATGTCGAAACCGACTAAAAACTTAACCATTTAAACTGAAACCTACTTTTTGCTTCGGGGGTTCGGTTCGGATCCGAGACGACTCGAGGATCTGGACGTGATTCTTGTTATTTGAAGACACTTTGAGCACCAAGATTTTCCTTACTTTAACCCGGATTTGGATTCGGGTCTTGAGAGAGTATGTGTTTACTATGGTGTGTGTGAAAGTGTGTGGAGAGAAAGAAAAATGGTGAAAGGGTGGAGGGGTTGGGTTTATATAGGGGGTTATGGGCCCCACAACCCACTCACACTTCCAAGTCCAAATATTATCCAAACACTAAACACACGACTAACTTAACGACACACACGCAACAGTAAATTCTCTTTTATTGCAATCTCGTAATACGGATGTTACAGTACATAGCCCCTGTTCGGAGACAACTTTCCCCTAGGCTATGTAACCCTGTTGGAGAACCGGTTATGACTAACTTGGTTTTGTCTGCCAGTTATCAGTTATGTTTGGATCCAGACACATGTGTATTCGGTCTGTGTTGCTTTTTATTATCTATTTTGTATTATAACGATTTTTAGAGATTATATCTCATGCAAACATTTATCAGACTCTTTGTAATAAACAACCAGTTTATCACAAGAGTAAAATCAGTTCAAACAGTAAAATGTTAACGTGTTCACCTTATATTATCAGTCGGAAATATTAACTTCCTTGGCTTCAGTATGCTATTAACCTATATTCATAATAGGTATGCATAAGTACCTAGTTGGTATTATTCAGGAGACGTTAAGTCTGTTTCAGTTCAGCAAACTCAAGGTCTGATCAGCAGACTTGAAGTCTGATTCAGTTCAGCAGACTCGAGGTCTGATTAGCAGACTCTTAGGTCTGACCTAACCTTAGTATAGTTATAGTCGTTATATGAAAATACTTTGGTTTTATATATGACGTTTGGAATAGCACGCTTTGGCCTAATAAAGGATATCACGTTGGCAAACTTCTCCAGGTAAGCAAACGGGTTCCACGGTTGATTGGGATGTATACGAATTGCTTTCCTTAGGCAAGAAGAGTATACTAATGATACCCCCCTTCCAGTTAATACGTGCTCGTCAAAATAATAGTTTTGGTAACATTACTTCACATGGAAGCAACGTCTTTACTTTGTAAAACATTACTTGGAAAATATTAGCAATTTAACGACTATACCCTTAATTAAGTTATATCTATGTATTTAAAGTAACTAGTAAAGTAACTTAACCTTAATCCTACCTTAATCGGCTAAGCGGAACTTAAGAACTTAAGAAATCAGCAGCACTTCGGTGTGTGCTTCGTTTATCATATCAACAGCTCGTTTAACAGCGTAACGACTCCTCGTTTCTTCACGAAAACAGCCGTCGACACCCTAGAACACCCTTGGCATGATTCCTTAGGTTAAGTGTGTGAAAATGAGTGTGAAAATGGGATGAATGGGCTGTGTTCGTGGCTGCCCTATTTATAGCTGATTTTGTGCATCTTCGCGATACGCGAAGATGCTTGCTTGATCCAGTTCGCGATGCGCGAAGTTGCATGTACGGCGCTGCAAAATTAACCCCGTGCTGACACGTGTCGCCTCGTCACTGGGTAACGTTGAATTGTGTGCCAACCACTTCGCGATACGCGAAGATGTTCTTCTTTGCATCTTCAGTCCCTTTAGTTTCAGGTTTGTCATTTTTAGCCCTTCCACTTCTAAAATTTGCATTTTTGGCCCAAAAATAGATAGGGTATTTTCACAGTGTTACATCGCCTCACCTTCGGACTTCAACCAGACAACCACAACAACGGCCGACCAACTATTTCTTTAACAAATGATGCTTGCATTTATTATATTGAAAATAAGTTTTTTTTAAGTCCAGATTTAAGATGTTATGAATCGTTTTCAAAAAAAGAAAATGCATTGGGAACAATACTAATATGTAATATCTTTTTTATTAATTAATATGATTATATATTTTATTTAATGTTGATAATGTACTTTCACTATGATAGTGATATTTTTTTAAGTTATCTGACCGAAATACTGACCAGGCCCGTCGATGCCGGAAAAAAAATGGGGCATCGAAAGATCCCGAACCCATAGGAAAAATATTCTGGCTCCGCCACTACATATATGTACACACATGCTTTTTATGCATATATGTATAATTTAAGGTAAATGATAATGAACATATGTGTACATTACGTAACTAGATATTAAATTAAATTATACACATGTGTATAGGTATAATATGAATGAATTTTTTTTATGAAACCGAAATAAAATATAAGAATTTTGATTTTTTTACTTTTTCTAAAATGTTCGCTTTTTTATTTTATAATTTTTTAAATATTTTTATAGGTTTTTTAGTGGTCCAAAATAGTTCTCAAAGTCCTTAATTTGCAAAGGTTCTCTTAGGATCCTTACCCTAAATATATATATATATGGAGAGGAACAAGAGAAAACTCATCTTTAGAGAGAAAACTTAAAAACTCCTAAAGAATTATTTTTAATTAAAAATAAAAAAATATTTTCAAATTTCTGTTTTTGCCATTATTCCTATATGTTCTTACCTTCTGCTACAAAAAAATAAAAAAAAAACCGTTATAATGCACATACGTATTATTGTGCGATACCATTGTATTACACATGTGTATTACTATATATTTTTAAGTTTAATAGTGTTTAATTGCATATATTCAAAATTTGTGTATTGTATATGTGTAGTAGTGTTGTATTATATGGAAAAAATAATAATAAAATAAAAGTCGATGTGGTGCATATGTGCGTTAATGTTGTATTACACATATGTAGTAATGTGTATTCGATGTGTGTATTAGTCTTATATTGCAAATATACAATAGTGTATGTCAAATATGTGCAATAGTGTTGTATTCTATGAAATATAAACACTTTTACATATATGCAATGCACACTATTACACATGCGTACTACACCGACGAGTTCACCGACAAGGTTTTTTTTTTTTTTTGGAACCAATAACAACATATAAGAATAATGGAAAAAAACTTCAAAAAAAAATTTTTAAAAGTTAAAAATTGTTTTTTATTAGTTTTTAAGTTTTTTATTAGTATTTAAGAACAGTTTTACTAGATCACACCCGTATATATATATATATATATATATATATATATATATATATATATATATATATATATATATATACACACGGGTGTGATCTAGTAAAAATTGGTTGGCTTCCGTAAGCCAAGTAAGGATCGATTTGATCAACAGGGTGTAGCTGGTTTGGATTTATCGGGTTCAGTTCAGTCGGGTTTACATACACCGGTTAAGTCGGATTTACCTAAACAGTTGTCCACCTAGGACCAAAATTTGTACTAACTTGATCAGATGGCTCAGCATCGGGGGGCAGGGTTGTATCGCCTTGCAACCCGACGTTTTTGTCCATAATAGTTTGTATATGACATCTGCATATATATACACTTAGGGAAAGGTAGACTACCAATCATAACTTATCCCTACTTATTAAATAAATGGTTAAAGCATAGGTACTAATTTTTATTAATACCTAAATCGCTGAAACCGATGGCTCTGATACCAACCTGTCACACCCCGATCCAGGGCCTAGGAGTGTGACCAACAGTTGGTACCTGTTTTATAAATATATCAGAGTAGCGGGTTCATTTTAGCGGAAGTCTTTAAATATTAAAATATTAATATACATTATCAAAATTACTCGGGAATTAAACACCCGAGTTTCAGTTTTATAAGATAGTGATATTAATAATACAAAGATTTATAATATTCCAAAAATTAGCCATCTCGAGCGACCTTCTATGACTCCAATCCTTGTACATCATCTATTGACATCTAATTACCTGCAAGGGTGGGAAAAACACGTCAGCTATATGCTGGTGAAACGTTAACTCGATAAAACAGTTTATAACAGTCGTTAAATACAAACATAATTTTCTGTTTCACAAACTCAGCAGGAATGCCTGTCCATTCCCAGGATTTGTACCACTTCCCTACACACACAATTCAAAGGTTCCCCGAGTACATAGCCCCTGTTCGGAGACAACTTTCCCCTAGGCTATGTAACCCTATTGGAGAACCGATTATGACTAACTTGGTTTTGTCTGCCAGTTATCAGTTATGTTTGGATCCAGACACATGTGAATTCGGTCTGAGTTGATTTTTATTATCCATTTTGTATTATAACGATTTTTAGAGATTATATCTCATGCAAACATTTTTATCAAACTCTTTGTAATAAACAACCAGTTTATCACAAGAGTAAAATCAGTTCAAACAGTAAAATGTTAACGTGTTCACCTTATATTATCAGTCGGAAATATTAACTTCCTTGGCTTCAGTATGCTATTAACCTATATTCATAATAGGTATGCATAAGTACCTAGTTGGTATTATTCAGCAGACTTTAAAAGTTAAAAATTGTTTTTTATAAGTTTTTAAGTTTTTTCTTTAAGAGTAGTTTTTACTAGATCACACCCATATATATATATATATATATATATATATATATAGGTTTAGTTTCATTTGAGAACTCAAAAAAACTTAAGAAATCTTTAGAAACTCTTAAAGACCAAATATTTTTTTTTAACTTTTTATATTTATCAACATTATTTGAGACTTGTTTTATCATATTAAAAAAAAGTTTTATTACATATATAAATCATAAGTTACACATATGTAAAATTTATGTGATCAAAAATTTACATATGTGTAAAAAAACATAGATATGTGTGAAAAACTAATTTTCATAATTGTAATCGTAAATATAGATATCAAAAGTGATAAAACTACACTCAAATAACATTAACATGCAAAAATTTTTATAAAAAACGTTAGTTATTAAGAGTTCCTTCAAGTTCTTAAATAATTTAATAGCTCTGTAATGATACTAATCCTACATATATGTGTGTGTGTGTAGGAGATGGTTCATGCAAGAAGTCAAGTTATAGCGAGAAGTGCGAAAAATCAATCTGGGCCATTGATTACATTAATCAATGGCATATATTGATAATGGCAAACTGGTAATTCTCAATAATCTCATATACATGTTTTTTAATGTGAAAATGGTATTTTTATACTTTAAATGTATGCACTCAATAATGAAACTCTCACTTGTTACTCCTTAAAAACATTTATAATTATCAAAACATAAATGACTTATAATTAGCTACATTTAATATTCATTCTTTTTTAAATGGGTATAATATTTGTTCTCTGTTAATGTTCTTTAACTAATGATTTAGGGTATGGATTCTATGCCACTGTAATATACACACATCAGTTTTACGTGCACTACATTATTAATTATGACTACACATTATTTAAAAATGTGTCTACACTACATTAGTTTTACCTACATTACGTTAGTTTTGTCTACACAATATTTGAAAGTGTGCCCACACTGTGATATTCGTGACAAAATCAGGTACACCTTAGTAATTACATATCAAATAAACGATTTACCGTTTATTGCGAAACGAACAAACGAATAATCAAACGAGACCGGTTATAACCCAGGCATATGGGGGGCTATCTATAAGTGATATACGTATATTAGAAGCTAACATATTAATATTATGGCTATAGTACATAGCAAACCAGTTAAACGAAAAGATACTCGTTTAACAACCCGCTATGACCTTAAACGCGAAAACTAGTTCCAAAACAAGCTTTGTATCATCCGTTTAACTGAAAAAGACCTAGAAAAAAATTATTTGAAATGTTTTAAGTGATCCGTGAAAATATTTTGGGTTTTTACAAACAAAACGTATATTTTTCTAAATTTACAAAAATTTGGCCGAAAAACACTCAATTTCGCGCTGTTTTTCGTGCCCGTTATATTTTTCTCACCAAAAACCAAAACCCGAAATAAATTTAGACTCGGGATTTACGTTCGGGAATGACCAAAGTGGGGCCTAAGACTTGCGGACGCCAAGATTGAAGCGCACCCTTTTTTTACCTTTCTTCATATTTAAGAAACTAAACAAGATATTTTCCACATATTTCAAGCCAAATTCTAGAGAAAAATTTATGCTCTCTCTCATTCTTCAAAAAAACCTAAGGTAACAAATTTATTTTGATCATGTTAGGCTTGATTTCAACATGATTATTACATATATATTGAAGTTTGATTACCAAAAATCAATTCTAACCATGCAAAAACTCTTAAAACGATTCAGAACATATTTTTATCCTAAGAATGCTTAGAAATCAGAGTGAATAACTTTTTTTTGCCATAAACACATATTAGGAGGTTTAAATCGCGTTTTTACAGTTCAAAAACTCTATTTTTGAAACCCTAACCGAAAACCTTTGTTTAAAGACTGGATGATTGATGATACATGCTTGGTTTTATGATATATGACCTCTAGATATATACCTAGAAGGCCAAGAACCCGGACAAGCGAGAAAAGGGTCGAAGCAACCAAAAACCGTAAAGGTATTACCGAAAGCCTCGTTTAGGGGCTATTTAGGACCCGATTGTGATGTGCTTGATGTTAAGATATGAAACTTTGCAAGGACATCAGGGACCATATGAATGAGTCCCCGTCCAAATTTGGGAATTTTTCGATAATCTGAGAATATTTGGTGAATTATTACCGTTTGTTATGGTTTATTTAGGAAAAATAGTTAAATTGCTTGAAAAATTATAAAATTTTGTGGATAACTCGGTTAACACATCACATGATCATATATAAATTTTGGTATCAGTTGGAGAACCCTAGATATAGTCTCTGGATTCGCGTTTATTCGAGTTTTAACGATCGTTTTTTGGCTCAAAAAGGTAATTTAGCAAAATTGTGAAGTTTTGGAAATTTTGCAGGGTACTTTGGAATTCATTTGGATCACTCAGAAAATTTATCAGATTTTTCAGAAATCGTTTGGTATAAACGGACGATTTACCTATTAAAAATAGCATATAAAATGAATTTTTATAAATTAATGTTTATCAATAAATAATTCCAAATATATTTTTATAAAAATATAAATAAATTAATTAGTGAGTGTATAAATTTTTGTAATTTAAATATAAACAGATAATTAATTGTGCTAATTTGAAAGTTAAACAAATTCAATTCTGATAAAAACCGACAGGATTGTGATTAACGAACCTGTTGGAATATCAAAACATTAAGAGTGGTCAAATATCATATTTTTGAGTTAATTGAATAAAACCGAACATTTGTGAGAAATCCGGACAATTCGGATGAATTGTGCGCGTTTTTCTCCAAACCAAACTATATAAACTAGAAATAGCGAACCCAGACATATAAACTATGAATTCTCTTCATAAATTTAATCATTTTATCAACAGACACGTTTACCCGTGTTTATGTGATTATACCTGTTTTAGAAACGCAAAAACAACTAACTTGGCCCAACACGTGAAACGGTGAAACTGAGCCAAGTTCGATTTTAAACTTTAGACATTAAGCAACGTCACAATCTAAGTCTACAGACATGTTCTATGCGTGACAGCTATACCCAGACTAGTTATACAACCTAGTTTAGTATGGATACTATAATAATATTAAAATATTAATATTTTAATACTGATTATATGAATCAAGTGGTAACAAGCGAAAAGAACCGCGAACTGATACAGTGTTGAGTGCATACTATACATTGAGTTCATGACCCCTCTTTCTAAACTGCTTTACGAACTTTTGGGGTGAAAAGCATGTTTCTTTATACCTATATATCTGAAAACATGTGATGATGTGAATTATCTAAGTGCTAACACACAAAAGTCCCCACAATCAAAGTGATTAACTTCGAGACGGTGGCTTGTGAATAGTACTATTGATTTGACAAACCCAAACGGATCCGGCACAGATTCTGAGACATTACTTACACCGTTTGCAGATGATCGTAACTGTACAAACACGCTATGTAGTGTTATGCATGGCTACTTGGGGCATGTTGTGGGCGGAAGGGGGGCCACAGTAGTAGATATTACGTGGGAAATGGAGGCACGTAGCACGAACCAACAGTCAAGGCTTCATTGTAACTTAGCATAATTACATCACATATATATATATATATGCATGTGTACATAAACGTTTTTACACACATACATGCATACATACAAACTATGATTGTTATGGTTACGCATAACTGATTTTTTGTAACTCGTGAAACTCACCAACTATTTGTAGTTAACATGTTTTAAAATGCTTTTCAGGTGTACAAAAAATTGGAATTAGAATGATGGCGTGCTACCTGTGTTGGACTGTGATTGATGCTGTGTAAATAGATGCAAGTGCATTAGTAATAAGTAATCAGTTTAACGGACTTGTTTTGATTGTATCACCTAGTTTGTACACGATCCTAGAACGATCTAATATATTTTAAATTAGTTTGTAATGTTTCTTTATAAACAATGTGGTTGATACCAGAGGTATCTGTTACATACCCGTTTTACGCTTCCGCATTTGCTAGTCGGGGTATGACAGAAGTTGGTATTAGAGCCACTGGTTATAAAGAATTAGGTTATCCCTTAGGATGCCTAAAATATAACCGTAGGCTCGATTATCTCTGGGAAAATAAATAATAAGTAACGATACATACTGAAGGATATCGGGATGAACTCGAAGGGCAGGAGAGTTATTATGGTTCGGAACGTAATAGCATACTTGCTTATACGAGGGGATTTTGGGGAGAAGTCGCGGAACATACTGATAGGTAAAAATGACAATATATGTGATGTTAAGTATATATATGTAACATGCATACGTGTTTATTTCTGGCATAATGTATACGAATAAGTGTATGTAAACATTATACCGACTCAATTACAATAGAAAGTAGGTAACCGGGCAACAAGTTGCGCCGCTACCCCTTTTTGAATAGCAAATGTTATAACTAATATTAAACCTTATTATAATTAATATTATAATTCATTATAATTAATATTTTACCTGATCATAAATAATATTATATTTTTCCCTAATTAATAATATCCCATACTCTGATTAATACTATTGAAAAATGTTATTTCTATGACTAACCGTTGCACAGAAAGATGTCAAGATCTGGCAGTCTTGTGTCGGATGAAGAACCGGTGTTGCCTATAAATGAGGATATCAGTACAGCCGACCCTGAAAGACCCACCTAACCAGCAAACTCGTCAAGCCATCCGTATTCGAGTACCTCAAACCACTCATACATTTTCTCCACTCATATCGATTTGTTATAAGATAGAAACCTCACGCCCTCGGGCAAATGATGTACCTTGGCTTTATATGGGTTATACTTACTCCCAATTAATAAATTACAAATTTTAGTAGACCCAGCATGATTAAGGGTACTTACTAACCTGGTGAAAGAACGTTCTATAGCTATATCTAGTAACATCCAAAGGTAAAGTGAGATGTATGAGTGCATTCTGACATACAACAAACTGTTTAAACTTATAACGGTCAGGTGCCTATTCACGTGGGTGTCGGGACAAAACAGTGTAGCAATGGTGGGATTGCATTGGAATAATTATTGCATGTGTTGTGAACTGTTCATGATTATTATAATGTGTAGACGAATAGACAGGGATAGTATGGTACTGTTGTGTATAGTTTTTTTTTCGGTACTCCATAAATGTATCTAGTAGTATGCTATGCTAATATGCAGGACGATTTAGATCTTTTATTACAAATACTGACCGTTACCGGGATCAATTTACTTGTCACTTGGTTGCAACTTTTGATATATATATATATATATATATATATATATATATATATAAACAATGGCCTTTATTAGGCTAAGTCTATGTACTATCCTTAGTATATAGACACAAAAACAGATGTGTGTGATACATATGTGCTATTTGAAATACCTGATTACTAAATGATGTGATTCCTTCTATGATGAGTTATATGTTGAGATTACTATTAATTGAGGTATAAATGATTATCGTTATAGAATTGCCTCGAAGAAAACAAACACACTATCTGAGGCAGTTGTGGCCGAGACGATTTTCGACAACTGCAGAGAGTAATTCCGACAATAGCAGCACGATTCGTTGCCTGCATTAATACAACTATGACCTTAAACGCGAAAACTAGTTCCAAAACAAGTATTGTATTATCCGTTAAGCCAAAAGAGACCTACAAAACACTTATTTAAAATGTTTTAAGTGATTCGTGAAAATATTTTGGATTTTTACAAACAAATAGTTTGTTTTTCTTAATTTACAAAAATTTGGCCGAAAAACACTCGATTTCGCGCTGTTTGTCGTACCCGGTATATTTTTCTCGCAAAAAACCAAACCCAAAATAAATTTAGAGTCGGTATTTTATGTTCGGGCAAGCAAAACAAGGCAAATTGACCAAAGTGGGGCCTAAGACTTGCGGCCGCCAAAAGTGAAGCCCACCCATTTTTTACCTTTCTTCATATTTAAGAAACTAAACAAAATATTTTCCACATATTTCAAGCCAAATTCTGGAGAAAAATTTTTGCTCTCTCTCATACTTCAAAAAAACCTAAGGAACATATTTATTTTGATCATTTTAGGCTTGATTTCAACATGATTATTACATATATATTGAAGTTTGATTACCAAAAATCAATTCTAACCATGCAAAAACCCTTAAAATGATTCAAATCATATTTTGCTCCTAAACAAGCATAGAAATCAGAATGAATAACTTTCTTTTGCCCATAAACATGGATTAGCAGGTTAAAAATCACGTTTTTACGTTTCAAAAACTCGGTTTGAAACCCTAACCGAAACCCTTTGTTTCAAGGTTGGATGATTGATGATATGTCACACCCCAACCTAAGGCGGAAATGCCGGGGCGTGATCCGATTGCTCACAGCTCAAAGATACTATCATAATACAAAAGTGACAATATCTATAAGTTAATTATTTAATTTGAATAAAATACACATAATATCCAAGTATGAAAAAATATTCCAAATAAACTTTAACAATGGTTGTCTTCGTTAAATCCTAAGGTGCATACCTCAACTTTAATTAATGGTAACCTGCATATGCATAGAAAACATAGTTTGTCAACAACACATGTTGAGTGAGTTTATCACCAGTTTTACAATAAAATAATGTTAATATAATAAATAAGAGAAATAAGAAAACGTAATAAATGCGGTAAATGAATCAAACCATGAGCAAATAAGTTGCCAATTAAACCATTGCCAAGCGAATTGGGTGCCGGTAAATCAACTAAGAGCAAATAATAATAAGACCGTTGCCGAGCGATTCGGGCATTGGTCAATAGTATGAGAACCCTATACAAGGGGATATTATGGACCTTTCCGAATGCGAATTTGCACATAAACATGTAAACACATAACAACTATATCTTATTAATCACACACAATTACACGTTTGCTATTGTTTGAGATATATATATATATATATAATATGATATACGCATATGTCCCCAAACGTTTTAGAAAACTGAGTAAAATAGGGGAATGACAAAACTCACCTTAAATTAATGACAAGCTAATATAAATACGAATAAGCGAGTTAACGAATAAGCGAGTCGTCCACTACACGTCAAACGATATAAACAATTCAGTATCTAAAAATTTGATATATGATAATATAAGTAAAAACGAACTCGTTGCCGCTGCAATCAACCCAAACGGATGTTCCGAATTCAAGTTATGTTTGTTATAAGATTTAAGCTAGCTGGTACTGACCAGAATCCGAACAGCGAGTCGGATGTTGGGTTTTGGTCAGTAGCCTTAAAATTTCATTACGAGAATAAAAGTCTTCTGGACTGAACGTTGAATCCGACCAGAAGTATGACAAAACATTAAGTCAAACAAGTTGACTATTTTGCCCTTTATCGAGTTTTAAAGTAATTGACTAGTCAACACCCTTCAACCTAAGAAATTGATTGAAGATCTACTAGGGAATGTTTATGAATGAAATCTCAGTTACAACTTACCCGGAAATTAAAAGAATAAAGAGATATGACGAGTCAAAAATCCACACGCATGCAAAGTCAACCAGTTTATGAACGGTTCTTCAATAAAATAGCAAAACCAAATAGATTTGATGATGGACAGAGATAGGTGACGGCTAGGGTTAGTATATTAGGATATGAGGAAGTTTGTGGCAGAAGAATCATGTGTTGTTTATATAGAATAAGCATAAACGAACCATATTTGGAAGATTTACTCGTTTAGGTAACCGAATAAGAGTTTAATGATCAAATCGATGAAATAAACCAAAAAATTTTGTGCTTGATCAGTAATCTAAAGTATGGTCTTGTATTTTAGTTAATATCCTTTTCTTGGACCTTAATTCACTCGATTTATGCCTAAAATAAGCGATTTTAATTCCAAAAACAAGTTAGGAAACGAAATCGATCATGTAAACTGCCCAGCTACTCCATAGCGCCGCGTGATGTGGAGCCCTAGGTTGGTCGCGTAGTGCCCCGGCCTCCCTAGGGTTGAGGTTTCACATTTTGTCATAATTGGTCCTTGTGGTTCAATTATTGGTCAAATATTGAATTATTTATGAAATAAAGAAGAAATGAACATGATATAAACTATGAGGGGTTTAAAGTGAACTTTAGAAAAATAAATACTTATAAATATTTGATTTGATTAGTAATAATGATCTAAAAATGTTCTCGGGTCGGGTTATGCCTAAAATACAGCCTCCCCTACTTTAGGGAATTTCGTCTCGAAATTAAGGAAAACCAACACATTATCATTTTGAAAACAACTAAAATTTTAAAGAAAACATCATAACATAGAACTTCCAGTAACCGAAACAACGCTTCAAATAACAATCCGATAAGGGCACTTATATATAGGATGCACCAGCGGCGTATCCACCATGTCTTTGTCATCTCATTATTTGTACTGTTACCCAAGCTACCTTAGGTTCTAAATCATGACACATAATTGTACGTATTATGATTTTCATGCGAGGAATTTGGTAATTACGTGTCGACCCATAATTACTTAGATCGTCGGATGGTCCACATAACTGGCTTCATCATGTGGATTATAAAACATTTAAAACCATCATTTTGAAAGAAACAAACATTTTGATAACTTTAAATATAGATTTAGGATATACTCAATAACTTTTCGAGTTGGATTATTAAAACCGTGTAATTTTTAAAACATCTTTTATGGCAAAGATATGAATTATAATGATCGAGAATAAGCTAAGAGTAGAATATTATGTGAAGTTAACCTTGATAGCTAAAGAAACTTGATTCATGAGATGGTATGCGCAAAAGTTTACTAAACAACAAATCTCAAAATAACTAGTGACATGTGAACTCTTTTAAATATCGTATTTATTAGGAATAAAATTCTTAAGACCGATAGTATAGGTTTAAACATAGTTAACAAAAAATTTGATGAGTCCAGTTTGGTTAATTTGAGAACTTATGAGATTAAAGAGAAGTTAATATAAAATTTATAGCTTTTCAAGTTGTGATTTTGAGATGAGATTAATTCGATTTTATAATAAAATATTATAATAATTAATAAATAATAATTTAAATATTAATGAAAATGCAAAAATTTACATATTCAAAAAAATCATTGACAGATTAAATTGGGAAACGGATATTCCTGAACCACCGAGATAGTCCTATTCCAATTAAATCTTTAAAATTAGATAAAATATAAAGTGGATAATTGAAGATATTAAATTAGATTTAGTTGGGAATTCGTGAATTTTTTTTTCACAAAATCGTTATAAATATTAGGAAATATGTAAATTGAATTATTGATAATGGAAATTCAAGTAAATAATAAATTTTAAATTAATAGTGATACCAAAAATAAGATGTGAAGCTTATCATAAAATAAGATAAATGCAAGACTAGAAATGCATGAACCACCATGACTATTCTAACAACTACGAATTTATCATTTAAACCTTCAAAAATTTCAAGGTGTATCAAAAATCAAAGTGGGGAGTTGAAATATTTACGAACCCACGTTTAGTTTCAAATAACGAACTTAATCAATAAATAAAGTGAGTGATGGGTTTTAATGGAGATTTATCAAAAAGTTAATTTTAATGGAAAAAATTTAATTAATGGAAGATTTAATTTAATAATGAAAAATAAATTTTGAATGATGAAAAATTTAGTTTAATATCAATCAAATTTACAATATTTGAATTTTAATACTAAAGATTTATAAAATGGAAAGTAAGTTGTGAAAAGTAACATGAGGAAAAACAAGAGGTAATAAAATAATTATAGTTTAAAGGTGAGGGTAATGATTGAAATACACTTGGTAATTTATAGTTTGAGAATATGGAAATAAATGAGAAAAGATGATTTAAATAATATTTTAACGGATATGAGTTAGTATAAGATTTCTTGTTCGAGATATTTTGGTTTTGTAGAGGTTGACGGTTGATTGGTTAATGGCATACAACAGCAACTCCTTGGCGATTCTAGTTGTCGAACGGCGATCGTGAGAAGCAGATGAACAACATTGATTATGATGATGAATTCTTAGGAAAAACATTCTATGAGGACCAATAATGAAATTTTATAAGATGATGGGTAAGTTGTGGAAATGAATTGATATAAGATAATAGAGATGTGTATTTAAATGAAATTGTGCTAGTGAGGACTCGAGGACGAGTCAGGATTTAACATAATAATTTTTGAGATATTTAATTGAATAAGCAATGTTTATAAAATTTCAAAAGTAAAATGTTATTGTGTTGGGCTTCCCATGGTAGTTCGAGATCCCAAATAAAATAATGAAACATGTTCAATGAGTTGGCCTCCCATGAGCTTTCCATGGCAATTTGAATGGCCCAACTAAAATAATGAGTAACAAACAATTGAGTTGGTCAGCCCATGAGCGTGTACATGGTGTTAACTGACCAAACTAATTAACAAATTATCAAATCAATGGAGTTGGTCCGGCCATGAGTGTTACATGGCATTTAACCGACCGAACTAAATATCGAATCAACGAATCAAATAGTTTAAAAATAATTAAAAACACAATTTTAGAAGTTCTCCCGAATTTAGCCATGAACCACCGTGAATTCAGTTTTTATAAAATGAGTGTAACCGTTTAGCCCTGGTTATGTTTACCACGCAACCATTTAGCCGGTTATGTGTACCACTTAAAGTTACGGTTGTACGAAATTTGTCATACCCCCATGCTTCAAGGTAAAGTAGCAAAACCAAAACACGGGAATTCTTAAGGGATTTCCCACAATAAAAGGCAATCAACTAAAAATAAGAAGTTTTAAAAATATTTTGAAAGTGAGGCATAACCTCGGAATTCGTGTGTGTGTGCAATACATAAATAAGATAAAATACAATAAAATAATTAATCTAATTAAGTTGTAAACAATTAAATAGCACATAAGGCAGTTCAGATAAACATGTATGGGTTCCTAACATATGACAAGGACAATTTCTAACGACCTATCTTATAACCTTCGGCTCCGATACTAGGGCTAGCAATTCGTGTCTTAACAGGTATAACAGGTTTGAAGCGACGCGCTTAACAAAATTATCAAACATGACTACAATTCGTTTAACTACTTTATATGACATGACTATAAGATAGTTTTAAGTTTTATGTGTCAATAAAGGAAAATGATGGAATCTAGCCTACTAATTTCAATTATTTAAGAAAATAAAAGAATCACATACCGCACATTTTTTATTAACAGGTCTTATCGTGCATTAAACAGGTACCCAATTGCCAGCCCTACCGATACCAATCTGTCACACCCCAACCTAAGACGGAAATGCCAGGGCGTGATCCGATTGCTCAAATCTCGAAGATACTATTGATGTGGTCTAAATTATACATATTATTATATAAATATTTCCTACTTTTAAGTGCTTTTGAGCCAAGTTTTTACTTAATATTATTAATATTTGGTTCACATGTGAGTTTAATGGTTTCTAGAGACAATAAGCTAAAATGAAGTATTTTTACTAAACTTGAGGCCGATGAATAACGAGTAAAACATATGATATATTATCTAATTATGATTATTACAACTATATGTAGTATTTAATAAGAAAAAATAAATAAATAAAAGCTAACATACAAAAGTGAATGTATATTCTAATAATAATAATAATAATAATGAATAATATAGTATGATGAAAAAGTTGATAGAGAACAAGAATTGTAAATATAAGAGCATTCCCAACCCATCCTTTATATTTTTGTGAGGGGGATTTGTAAATTATATGGTATGGTTATGAGTGGTTGTGAGTAGAGGAGTGAGCAAATGTTATAGGGGAAAGTTAAATTTGGGGATTCACTGTTCATACCGTATAATTTTTTAATATTTTCTAAAAATGGTTGTGAGTGGAGGAAAGAGAAAAGATAATGATAAAGGTATAAAACGTATTATATAATTAAACAAAAGAGAAAAAAAACAGTGATTTTTAGTGTAATTATATGATATATATAGATATAAGGTAGAGAATGAGTTGGTGAAGAGGTAGGTCCCAGCAGAGCCCAGTTGGACCCGCAAGACTCACCTTGAAGAGGTACGTCTGCGCAGAAACCAACTGGATCCGCAGGACCAACCATGCTCAGAGACGTGACGTCCTTACGCGCAGTACGCAAGCTGTTCCCGCAGGAAATGCCTCCCAATGGTGAAGGACTCTGCCTGTTCCCGCAGTTGCGGATACAAGCCATCAGGGAAGGCCACCCGCGCAGCAAGGCTACACGCACAAGGCACTTAGCTCTCAATCACTCAGTGTCACCTGAAGGAATGAGCAAAGCCGGGAACAATCCCGCATAAGGGCGGGAGGGGGAATACTCCCGCCCAAATAAGCCAGTCCGTACGATACGGGAAGATCTTCTGTACTGTACCTGACGAGGTATGGGCAAAAGATCTGACTAAAGATACGACAGCTTATTGACAACAGTATGGCGAGCAGCATGCTCCTGTACTGTATCACTATTAGCCGCTGCCTACTCACCAACTCCTGTCATACCACGTGCATAGCCGGCAGTTGGTGGAAAAGGAATAGTACACAGCAGACCTGGTCACTATCAGCCGCTGCCTACCCACCAACTACCAGCAGGGCACGTGCGTAGGCCACTGTTGGTGGAACAGGAACACTATTGCAGCCGGCCACACCTCCTTGGAAACCTACCTTCGGCTATAAATACCACAAATGGTATGATCATCTCATCTTAACATATCTTATCATATTATACCTGATATCTGCTCTAGCAATCTCTTAATATACATTTATATTTAAAGAGCAATCTAGTCTGATTCTCACGCCGGAGGGTGGTCACAAGGAGGAACCCCCCCCCCTTCTCAGTGACAAGCTCACGGTGTCTGTTTTGCAGGTTATCAGAAGAACCATCTTTTATGGGTCTAACCCCTCGTGGGAAACATCTATCTAACCCCCAGGTTACCCGTAATCTGCCCGGGGTCCGGTTAGTGTTTCTTCATTGGCGCCATCCGTGCATAAAAGCTAGAACTTCATTTTTCTCCAGTCTTTTCAAACTTCTGGAAAGATGGTTAAAGAAACTCCGGTAACCACAACCCTAGCTACTGGGGGGAATACCGGCTACACAGTCTTTACAAACACTACCCCGGTTACCCAAGCCGGGGCAAGTGAAGTAAATTTTACGAACACTACCCAAGTTACCCAAGCTGGGGCAAGTGCAGTAAATAATCGCTCACTGGGAATCACCGATACCCAGTTAGAGAAACGAACAAGACTCCCCCGCCAAACACTCGATGAAGTTAAGGCATGGGCGGAGGCACGTCAAAAGGAATTCCAAGCTGAGTTGGACGAACGCTTGCGTTCCGTCCAACAGGCTGACGAATTCGAAGAATACTTGGACGATGACTCGGAGGAGTCCGACTCCGACGCGAACCCTCGCCATAGGGCAAAAGGGAAGCGTAAGGAAACGGACTCCCAACCGAGAAGGCATTTTGGAGAAGCCTTCAAACCAAAAAACACAAGTGGAAGTCCACGTGACTTCTCCAAAACATTCAGACCAAATGTTGCAAATGCGGGAACGTCCAAATTTGCAAGGGACATTGCGGAAGCAATTGCCCCAAAAAGTGCCAAACAAATGTCCAGCATAGGCACATATGATGGTATATCTGACCCAGATGATCATTTGAACAGATTCATAGCGGGGGCAACCGTCAGTAGTTGGACGGAACCTACGTGGTGTTACATGTTCCAAATGACGCTTGTCGGGGCTGCTAGAGCGTGGTTCGATCGTCTACCGGTCAACCACATCTACGACTGGGCAGACTTCCAACAGAAGTTTAGCCAACACTTCAGCCAGCAAAGAAAGTATACCGAGGAGCAATGGACAATCCTCAAATGCATTCGAGAGGAAGATGAATCTTTGCTAGACTTCATCACTCGCTTCAACTCAAAGAAGCTAAGTCTGGGTAACATTAGCGAAGATCTTGTTCGCGCTGCTTTTATTCAGGGCGCGAACGACCCAGAGCTCATCCGCACCTTAACGGGTAAAGATGGCATGCCATCCACATGGGATGCCATCATGACAGCAGCTAAACGCTTTGCAGAAATGGAGAAGCAACTGGGTAGAGATCTCCCACAGAGCACAAACCTCTACACCCAGAAAACAAGAGAAGACAACGTCCTTACCGCCCGATTAAACAAAAAGCGGAAGCTAGGCATTTGGCAGTCAAGGGTAAACTTTGACACCTCATCCGGCTTGCAGCATCGGTTAGGCGGAAGGGATAACGTACAGTCAAACAAGAACTCCAGATGGACGCCGCTCACCAAAAGCGTCACCGAGATATTCGCTACTGAGGAGCTCCCATGGCCAAAGCCTCAAATAATCCGACATCGTCACAATGCTGATCGGAGCAAATACTGTGACTTTCACAGGACAAAAGGCCACAACACCGAAGAATGCATAGACGTAAAGGACATGGTCGAAGCATTTGTCAGAGATGGGACGCTCGCGCACCTCGTGGCGCAATGAACGCTGAGCAGGCTGATGCGTGTAGAACCCCAGCTGGGGAAAACACGAATAAAATTGCAGCTTCAATATGGAGACTACATGCTGCGTAAAGAACGAGATCCCGAACCAGGTATCGGCTCGATGGCACTCCCATCCCAACATGGAAGGGAGCTCAATTACACAGTTTGCATGTAAATCAATTCCAAATTTGTAAAGAAAAGGCCCAGAGCCACTTCTAATGGAAATGATTCTCCTTAGAACATCGACGCTGATGATTTTACATTTATACTTTTAACACTGATGCCGGTTTTCACCGCATACATAAGTGTGAGTCGTTGCGTGGGGAAGGCGGCAAAACCCGGATAAACCCAAAAAACGGCAAACCTTCACGCAGGTCAGTTGAAGGGGAAAAGTTCAGTCATCCCACTAAATGAAAGTGCCGGTCTATCCGCATGAATCATGATAGAGGAAACTGAACACTAACCTATTAACAACCGCGCGTCGAACGGTTAATTTATTCAACACGGATATGCCGGTCTTCACCGCATAATTACGTGGAAAGTCGTTGCGTGGGGAAGGCGGCAAAACCCGCATAAACCCAAAAAACGGCAAACCTTCACGCAGGTCAGTTGAAGGGGAAAAGTTCAGTCATCCTACTAAATGAAAGTGCCGGTCTATCCGCATGAATCATGAGAGGAAACTGAACACTAACCTATTGACAACCGCGCGTCGAACGGTTCAAAACAGAATTTCTAACAAAAGGATGAGGAAAACCTACACGCAGGTCAGATATAGGTAAAGTTTAGCCATCCTACTAAGTGCAAGTGACGGTCCTACCCGCACAATCACGAAAGAGGAAGCAAAACTTCAACCTATTATCTACCACGTTCAAAGGTTAACTTATCCTAAACACTTAGAAATTTCAAAAAAGATGAGGAAAACCTCCACGCAGGTCAGATGTAGGTAAAGTTTAGCCATCCTACTAAGTGCAAGTGACGGTCCTACCCGCACAATCACGAAAGAGGAAGCAAAACTTCAACCTATTATCTACCACGTTCAAAGGTTAACTTATCCTAAATACTTAGAAATTTCAAAAAAATGAGGAAAACCTCCACGCAGGTCAGACGTAGGTAAAGTTTAGCCATCCTAAGTGCAAGTGACGGTCCTACCCGCACAATCACGAAAGAGGAAGCAAAACTTCAACCTATTATCTACCACGTTCAAAGGTTAACTTATTCTAAACACTTGGAAAATTGCTAATTTAAACTAAAGTATGCAAGTCATATAACGTTTATAAAGCAAGGAATCCAGAGAAAATAGCGGTCTTACCCGCACAAAGATTTATATTTCACAATGATTCATTACAAGAATGGCCGGGTAACTACCCGCCTACAAGAAAATAAATCTATACAAGCTAAATCTATCCTAGCAGTGGGAAGGGATCTTTAGGATCAAGCTTCAGGGCCACTTCCACTTGGACCAGCACCATCAGTAGATCGTGGCAGTTCAAGGAAAGCTTTAAGGATAGCTAGCCCATCATCAGCAGCAGCAACTTGGTTCACCTTCTCCACCACCGGATGCGGGAAGGCGGCATACTGATTCACTGCTTGGTCGTAAACAGCTTAAGTATCAACATTGTACAAAGGGAAGTTGGAAGGCGGGATGCCTTTCTCAACGAACCCTAGACCAAGCAGGAAGCCGGCCTTTTCCCCATCCTCGTGAGAAGCGTTGAGGGCTGCGCTCATAGCATCGTCATAAGACGTCTCTGAGAAGACCCGATGCACAACCTACAAGAAAATATACAAGCATCAAAACCTTTTCTATCTACAAAGAAAAGCGTAAAGAAATGAAAAGCATACCTGAGACAACGCTTCTCGAAGAAGCCATTCCTTGGCAACCAGAGCTTCTTGGAGGGCAGCTTGAGCTTCGTTACGGGCGCGTTCGGCTTCACTCTTGTTGAGGTTGGCAAGCAACACTTCTTTAGCCGCAGCCTCTTCGACGCCCTTTAGCCTCCGCTCAGTATGGTCAAGCACCCCCCTCTGGTCCAAGATCTCCTGGAGCTTTTTGGCGTCTTCCATCGCCAAGGCATCATGAGCCTGCTGGAGAGCCTCTAATTTGGCTTTAAGCTCTTCATTCCCCACGCGTAGAGGCTCAGCAACAGCTTCAGCCTTGGTGGCCCTCTCGGTTGCGTTCCTTGCAGTTTCCTTAGCCAGCCGAAGCTGTTCATTAACAGCTTGGGCAGCCTTGGAACGGGCCTCGAGCCGGGCCTGAACTTCAACCTCGAGGGCCTTGAAGGCCTTCTCCTTTTCCGCAGCAGCTGCGGTAAGCCTTTGGTTCTCCTCCCGGACAGCCCGCGCCTGAGCTACTTCTTTAATGCGAGCTGCTTTTAACTTGTCGTTTTCACGACAAAGCAGCTCGACGCGCGGCTGCATCCGGGCCAGGAGAACCCGAAGCTCATTGGTTAGCCTACCCTCCTGGTAGCTAGCCATGGCTTCCCCCAACGCACCACTGGGAGCAGCGTCACGAGCCCACTCCACGCACTCCACAGGGGTGCGAAGGGTTGTTCCTCGGCGAATGTTCCATCGTGGAACATACACTTCATTGGAATCCGACACTGCAAAAAACATAAAGCAGTTAGGAAAAGATGATAAAAAAAATATATATATATAAAATGGGCCAAAAGAACCCTACGCACCTGTAGGGTCAATAACAGGCCGATAGCCGCCAAACCCATCACCTGAACCCAACGGAAATCCATCCAAGAGGTCAGGCAGATGGGAAGGAGGCAGAGGTTGGCGATAAGCCCCATGCATACCTGAAGGTTCGGCCGTCGTTGCCGATGACGGAGGCATGGTAGAAGCCGCCGCGGTCGCCGCCGCGGAATCCGCAGCAAAAGTAACCGCCGGCTCGGTGAAAGATGCTGTAAAAATAGCACTCACAGCCGGCGGTGACGTCATCACAGCTGGAACAGTCGGCTCAAAGGAGTGAGCAACTGAACCAGCGGAAGCAGGCGCAGGCGCCTGGGTCGTCGCCTCAGGTAGGCTGACCAAGCCTACCGTCATGGGCGGAGTACTCTGCGCTCCACCCTGGAATGCGTCAACATCCACGCCTGCACAAAGAAGATAAGTGTTAATGATATTAAGCTATGAAGTTAAAGATAAAGGAAGTTTGTACTTACGGGTTTTCTTGAGCCTAAATGTACGGACAGGCGGGGATGAACCCGATGGAGCCGGCCTCTTCACGCCGCTCACCATTGTCATCCTGGGCTCTTCGGTGACAGTTGTCACAGCCTCCGGAATGGTAGTCTTATCACCACCGGGATTCCCCGCCACCTCTTCGCTCTCGGTCTCCGAATCAGACCGAGGCGCCGGATCGGCAGTGGAGGCCACCTTCTCCTTCCCCTTCCCGCCGGCAGCCTTCTTCTTCCGCACCAACGGAGGACCATCTGCGGATTCCTCATCAGAACACACGATTAGAGGAATTCCAGCAGAGGTTTCAACATTGAGGGGTCGAGGGTCGAATAGCGCCTTACCTGGCCGCCTGGCGCTAAGGATCTCGTGGCCTAACGGGTAGACCTCCACGAACCGATCCGCCGTTTGTTCTAGGATGGGCAACTCGTTCTCGTCTAGAGCGCGAGTACCCATCCGAGCGGGACCGTCAGCCTCCCGCGGGTACATGAGCGACTGCAAGTCGTTCCCCTCTGAAATAAACAGGAAAAAAGTTAGAAGAGATTCTAAATCAACAAAAAGAAACAAAGCATACCGTAAGGAACAGAGTTCGAACCGTATTCGAGGACGATTGGGATCTTTTGCGCATCCGCAGCCTTCCACACCCGGCTCATCCCCAGCATCACCATCCCGGACTCCGCAAACCGGTAAACCGGAGATTGGACTCGGGATATCTTCGCAAACCATTCCGCCTCCTGATAGTTGGAGGCGTGAAGGCTGGGAAGTGCTTGCCCATTCTTGAATTTCATGGCAAGGGGGATGGTGCGAGCGGAAATGTAGAAGAACTCCCGCTTCCACGAGCGAAGACTGCGCTCGGTTGCGCAAATCTTCAAACCCTTTATCCGGGTTATCAACGTATACCACCCCTGGATGCACCTCCAAGAGTAGAAGGTCATCAGGCGGTCAACATAGGGCTCAATGCCCAGAATCCGGCAGACCCACTCGAAGTGGCGAATCTTGGCAATCGCCATCGGATGCACCTCGGTCAGGTGCACACCGTGCCTCTCAAGGACACGGTAAACAAACTTTGTCAATGGGAACCTAAGATTCCCATAGACAAAGAATGCAGCATAAACCCCGATCTTGCCTCTGGGGGCATCATACACCGTCTGGTGGGGTTCAGGAAACTCAAGCTCGAGAGACTCGAGCATGAACTTCCTGACGACGTACTGATACAGATCGACAGGCAGAGCACACTGGCACTCGCCAGCAGTACTCTTGTCATCGGCTGTAGACTCGAGATCACGTGAAGACATCTTGCAGATGAAAGAAGAAAACGATTTCAAGGGAATGCTCGACTGAAAAGATGAGTATTCGCCGGAAATCGTTTTGAAGATGAAGAGAAGAGTGAAAGTGTGGATTACAAAGAACCCTCTCCCCCTTTATATACTAATCGCAATTAATGCGATGAATTTAATGCGGAAGAGAGAGAAATCAAAGGTGCAATGAAACTATGACACGTGGCAAAAAGCAAGCTGGCAACAGCTGTTGAAAGGACGCGTACCATTAATTTCGCGGCCACGCGCCCGAAATATCGCGCCCACGCGCCTGAAAAGGCGTCTGGAATGACCATGTACTGTCACGTCACCATAACTTCCTGCACGTCCTGACACAGTCAGAAGAAACCGTCGCACGACGTTTCAGAGGTTTGGACTGTTCTTATCCTTTCACCAACTCTTCGAATTTCAAAATTCAAAAAGATTCAAAAGTAAGCGGGAAAATACCCCTTACCTTGGCAACCAAGTAACTGTAAGACGGATGCGGGTACAGTGTTAAGGCAAAACCCTTCATATACCTAGCACCCGCAGGGAATTGAAGCCAAGTAACTTGGCAACCAAGTAACCGTAAGACGGATGCGGGTACAGTGTTAAGGCAAAACCCTTCACATACCTAGCACCCGCAGGGAATTGAAGCCAAGAATACCTTGGCAACCAAGTAACTGTAAGACGGATGCGGGTACAGTGTTAAGGCAAAACCCTTCACATACCTAGCACCCGCAGGGAATTGAAGCCAAGTAACTTGGCAACCAAGTAACCGTAAGACGGATGCGGGTACAGTGTTAAGGCAAAACCCTTCACATACCTAGCACCCGCAGGGAATTGAAGCCAAGAATACCTTGGCAACCAAGTAACCGTAAGACGGATGCGGGTACAGTGTTAAGGCAAAACCCTTCACATACCTAGCACCCGCAGGGAATTGAAGCCAAGAATACCTTGGCAACCAAGTAACCATAAGACGGGTGCGGGTACAGTGTAAAGGCAAAACCCTTCACATACCTAGCACCCGCAGGGAATTGAAGCCAAGAATACCTCGGCAACCAAGTAACTATAAGATGGGTGCGGGTACAGTGTAAAGGCAAAACCCTTCACATACCTAGCACCCGCAGGGAATTGACGCCAGGAATACCTTGGAAGTAAAGTAACCGTAAGACGAGCGCGGGTACAGTGTTAAGGCAAAACCCTTCACATACCTAGCGCTCCGCAGGGAATTGAAACCAAGAAGGATCTTCTGGGCAATGCTTGCGGAAACGGAAATAACATCTCCGCATAGCGAGAACGTCGAGAACTACATTGTTTGAAGCTCCAGGATGGAATTGGTGGTTTTAACATAATTGATCACTATGTTCAAAACTACCAAAACCTCATGGAGAATCCACACAAGTGGGACTCAACGCTCCTGACATGCGAGGAGGTTACAGACCTACCCGCATCATACCCAAAGATCAAGCAGGAAACTCGGGAATTCCTGCAAGTGACAAGGACTTCCGCGGGAAGAATCCCCATGGAAAACCTTAAAAAACACTTTTTCAAAACCCTTTGCTTAAGTCCAAAAGTTCACCTCACTTTATTAAACACTCATGAGAAGAACATTGGACTGGGGGACTTGAAGAGGTAGGTCCCAGCAGAGCCCAGTTGGACCCGCAAGACTCACCTTGAAGAGGGACGTCTGCGCAGAAACCAACTGGATCCGCAGGACCAACCATGCTCAGAGACGTGACGTCCTTACGCGCAGTACGCAAGCTGTTCCCGCAGGAAATGCCTCCCAATGGTGAAGGACTCTGCCTGTTCCCGCAGTTGCGGATACAAGCCATCAGGGAAGGCCACCCGCGCAGCAAGGCTACACGCACAAGGCACTTAGCTCTCAATCACTCAGTGTCACCTGAAGGAATGAGCAAAGCCGGGAACAATCCCGCACAGGGGCGGGAGGGGGAATACTCCCGCCCAAATAAGCCAGTGCGTACGATACGGGAAGATCTTCTGTACTGTACCTGACGAGGTATGGGCAAAAGATCTGACTAAAGATACGACAGCTTATTGACAACAGTATGGCGAGCAGCATGCTCCTGTACTGTATCACTATTAGCCGCTGCCTACTCACCAACTCCTGTCATACCACGTGCATAGCCGGCAGTTGGTGGAAAAGGAATAGTACACAGCAGGCCTGGTCACTATCAGCCGCTGCCTACCCACCAACTACCAGCAGGGCACGTGTGTAGGCCACTGTTGGTGGAACAGGAACACTATTGCAGCCGGCCACAGCTCCTTGGAAACCTACCTTCGGCTATAAATACCACAAATGGTATGATCATCTCATCTTAACATATCTTATCATATTATACCTGATATCTGCTCTAGCAATCTCTTAATATACATTTATATTTAAAGAGCAATCTAGTCTGATTCTCACGCCGGAGGGTGGTCACAAGGAGGAACCCCCCCCCCCTTCTCAGTGACAAGCTCACGGTGTCTGTTTTGCAGGTTATCAGAAGAACCATCTTTTCTGGGTCTAACCCCTCGTGGGAAACATCTATCTAACCCCCAGGTTACCCGTAATCTGCCCGGGGTCCGGTTAGTGTTTCTTCAGTTGGGAATGCTTTAAACGAATTGTAAACATAAACCCTAGGCCGTCATTATTATTACTATAAATATTTAGTGAAACATTATTATTTAAGCCTCTTTTTGTCTTTCGAGGGTTGAGGAGAAACTCAGAAGAGCCGCCATAGATAAAACTTTTCCATCCTCAGTCTAATAGATTATTATTATTATTTATTCCTGAAGTCAAAAGTTCCTGGTGGAGAGGTTTAATTGCTTTGGAGGAGTTCACGTTATATTAGTTGAGAAATTAGTGCCACAAGTCAACAGAGGCAAAAGACAAAAGCAGCCGTGACATATAACAAGCTTGGAGTCCATAACAGCCGCAAGTCCGAAATTTCTCGGAGGAATTCAGGTTCACACCTACTCATTCATACACGGTTATCTTGTTTATTCTATTACTTTTATTATGAACTTGGGTGTTGAACAAATTTATTTTATTCCTGTTTTGAGCATGACTACTGGCTAAAACCTTTTTAGTTACCTAAGCTTTGAATGAATATTTGTTGAGTTTAGATTGCTTGTCAGTTTTATTGGTTATTGGTGTTGGACTAATATTATTGTAACCAACTTTTTGATGTTTGATAAGATGAACATGCATGCTTATTTTTAATTTACTTTTATTTAATAGTTTCATATGTGTCTCTATGAAAGTTTTTCATGTGTAGATGCATATTAGGTTACCTACTGTGTGTTCGTAACTAGTTTATGGTTTATAGTCGACATAAACCATAGGAATTATTGTTTGAAGGTTTAGAGATTTTAAGTGTTCTACCTATCTTGATACTGAGAAGTAATAGATAGTTGGGATTGTCTTGGTCATTAGGTGGTTTGGGTATAGATTACATGAGAGTGGATTTCCCCCTTATTGTCTTTTGATTTTTGCTATCCTAAGTCTTTTTGAGCATCTTTAGGTTACTCCTTACGTCCCTTACACTCCCGGATGTATTGTGATTAGTGATACTGAGAGGTGATCCAGTCATCAGAGTACTTTAATATTGTTGGAGAGACTGATAGGTAATCCAACCAACCGGTTTGTGTCATACGTCCTTAGGGTTTCCTTTTAGGTCACACCTAGAGAATGATCAGATCCACTAGGATTTCTAGGGTGTCGTATCTTTAGATCTCGGTTCCATCACAGTTTTGATAGCCGATAAGCGTCCAAGATTCACAAATAGGATTTCAAGCCTAGCTAACGCCCTTCTAATTATTGTCTTCGTCTAAGTCTTAGAGCTTTAATTTATTTTTCCTAGTTTAATTTAGTAAATTAATTATAAGTTTTAAAATAAAATAAATAAATATTCAAAAATAATTTGTGTAAGTGTCAGTTTTAGTTTAAGTATTTTTAGTTTATAGTTAATAACTAAAAAACATAAAAATCAATTAAATGTATTTATTTGAGTTTTTAGTCAAAGTCTAGTTTAGGTGTCGCTAGTGTCCTTTAGGTTCGATATCCCGGACTTCTTTAGGCTTTACTACAGTCGATAGGTACACTTGCCTGTCTAGTGATCTAGCATTAGGAGAGTCTAGGTTTATAAATTTAAAACTAGAGTGTCTAGGTTAAGCTAAGTTTTTATAGACCGTTTTCAGCACATCAACTATCATAATACAAAAGTGACAATATCTATAAGTTAATTATTTAATTTCAATAAAATGCACATAATATCCAAGCATGACAAAATATTCCAAATAAATAAATATAATCCAAATAAGCTTAAACAATGGTTGTCTTCGTAAATCCTAAGGTCTTTCTAAGTGTCCATACTTCAACTTCAATTAATGGTAACCAGCATATGCGTAGAAAACAAAGTTTGTCAACAACACATGTTGAGTGAGTTTATCACCAGTTTTGCAATAAAATAATGTTAATATAATAAATAAGAGAAATAAGCAAAACGTAATAAATGCGGTAAATGAATCAAACCATGAGCAAATAAGTTGTCAATTAAACCATTGCCAAGCGAATCTGGCGCCGGTAAATCAACCATGAGCAAATAATAATAAGACCGTTTCCAATCGAATCAGGCGTTGGTCAATAGTATGAGAACCCTATACAAGGGGATATTATGGACCTCTCCGAATGCGAATGTGCACATAAACAAGTAAACACATAACAAGCGTATTTGATTAATCACACACAATTACACGTTTGCTATTGTTTGAGATATATATATATATATATATATATATATATATATATATATATATATAAAATACGATATACGCATATGTCCTCAAAACGTTTTAAAAAACTGAGTAAAATAGGGGAATGACAAAACTCACCTTACATTAATGACAAGCTAATATAAATACGAATAAGCGAGTCGTCCACTACATGTCAAACTATATAAACAATTTAGAATCAACCCAAACGGATGTTTAGAATTCAAGTTATGTTTGTTTTAAGATTTAAGCGAGCTGGTACTGACCAGAATCCGAACAGCGAGTCGGAAGTCGGGTTTTGGTCAGTAGCCTTAAAATTTCATTACAAGAATAAAAGTCATCTGGACCGAACGTTTAATCCGACCAGAAGTATGAGAAAACGTTAAGTCAAACAAGTTGACTATTTTGCCCTTTATCGAGTTTTAAAGCAATTGACCAGTCAACACCCTTCAATCTCAGAAATCGATTGAAGGTTATCTACTAGGGAATGTTTATGAATGAAATCTCAATTTACAACTTACCCGAGAAAGTGAAAGAATCAAGAGATATGACGAGTCAAAGATCCACACGCATGCAAAGTCAACCGATTTATGAACGGTTCTTCAACAAAATAGCAAAACCGAATAGATTTTATGATGGACAGAGGTAGATGACGGCTAGGGTTAGTATATTAGGGTATGAGGAAGTTTGTGGCAGAAAAATCATGTGTTGTTTATGTAGAATAAGCAAAAACGAACCATATTTGGAAGATTTACTCGTTTAGGTGACCGAATAAGAGTTTAATGACCAAATCGATAAAATAAACCAAACAATTTCGTGCTTGATCAGTAATCTAGAATATGGACTTGTATTTAGTTAATATCCTTTTCTTGGACCTTAATTCACTCGATTTATGCCCAAAATAAGCGATTTTAATGCCAAAAACGAGTTGGGAAACGAAATCGATCATGTAAACTGCCCAGCTACTCCATAGCACCGCGTAATGTGGAGCCCTAGGCTGGTAGCGCAGCACCCCAGCCTCCCTAGGGGTGAGGTTTCACATTTTGTCATAATTGGTCCTTGTGGTTCGATTATTGGTCAAATATTGAATTATTTATGAAATAAAGAAGAAATGAACATGATATAAACTATGACGGGTTTAAAGTGAACTTTAGAAAAATAAATACTTATAAATATTATATTTGATTAGTAATAATGATCTAAAAATGTTCTCGGGTCGGGTTATGAGTAAACGAATACGAGTTTAGAAAATCCAAAATTTTACATGATACATGCTTGATTTTATGATATATGACCTGTAGATATACTAGCTAGAAGGCCAAGAACCCGGACAAGCCAGATAAGGGTCGAAACAACCGAAAACCGCAAAGGTATTATCGAAACCCTCGTTTAGGGGATGTTTAGGACCCAATTGTGATTTGATTTTTGTTAGGCTAAGAAAATTTTCCAGAATATCAGGACCATATGAATGAGCCCCTGTCCAAATTTGGGTATTTTTCGATAATCCGAGAATATTTGGCGAATTTATTACCGTTTGTTATGGTTTATTTGGGAAAATAGTTAAACTGCTTTACAAATTATAAAATTTTGGGGATAACTCGGTTAATGTATCACATGATCACATATAAATTTTGGGGTCAATTGGAGGACCCTAGATATAGTCTCTAAATTCACGTTTATTCGAGCTTTAACGTTCGTTTTTGGCTCAAAAAGGTAATTTTGCAAACTGTTAAGTTCTGGAAATTTTACAGGGTATTTTGGAATTCATTTGGATCACTCAAAAAATATATCGGAATTTTCAAAAATCGTTTGGTATAAACGGACGATTTACCGGTTAAAAATAGTATATAAAATGAATTTTTATAAATTAATGAATTAGTAAATAATTCCAGAAATATTTTTATAAAAATCTAAATATATTAATTAGTGAGTGTATAAATTTTCGTAATTTAATGATAAACAGATAATTAATTGTGCTAGTTTGAAAGTTAAACAAATTCAATTCTGATAAAAACGATAGGTTTGTGATTAACGAACCTGTTGGAATATCAGAACATCAAGAGTGGTCAAATATCATAATTTTGGGTTATTTGAATAAAACCGAACATTTTTGAGAAATCCGGACAATTCGGATGAATTGTGCGCGCTTTTCTCCAAACCAAACTGTATAAAACAGAAATAGCGAATCCAGACATATAAACTTGGAATTCTCTTCATAAATTTAATCATTTTATCAAACGACATGTTTAGCCGTGTTTATGTGATCATACCTGTTTTTGAAACTCGTAAAAGAACAACTTGGCCCAGCATGTGAAACAGTGAAACTGAGCCAAGTTCGATTTTAAACTTTTGACATTGAGCAACGTCACAATCTAAGACTACAGACATGTTCTGGGCATGACAGCTATACCCAGACTAGTTATACAGCCCAGTTTAATATGGAGACTATAATAATATTAAAATATTGATATTATAATACCGATTATATGAGTCAAGTGGTAACAAGTGAAATGAACCGCGAACTGATACCATGCTGAGTACATACTACACATTGAGTTTCATGACCCCTCTTTCTAAACTGCTTTATGAACTTTTGGGGTGAAAAACATGTTTGTTTATACCTATATATCTGAAAACATGTGATGATGTGAATTATATAAGTGCTAACACACAAAAGTCCTCACAATCAAAGTGATTAACTTCCAGCCGGTGGCTTGTGAATAGTACTATTGGTTTGACAAACCCAAACGGCGCCGGCACGGATGCCGAGTGTGAGGCCGCAAACCCCGGGAGCCCCACAGTTGGTATTCATACAAAATATTATTTAAATTAATTAAACTTGAAAACGGTTTCTTCCATTAAAACAAACATCTCAGAGTGTAAATTCAACGGAAAACATAAATTGTAAAATAAGTTCCCTAAAACCCGGGAACTTTGCCCAAAACAAATTTTAAATATAATTCATAAAACTATTTAAAATAAAATTGTTCAAAATACATCCTTCCATCCACGTATGCCCTTCACCGTCCAAGTAGCTTCGTGCACGTCCAAGCGATAAGGCATCCTCTTCCTAACCTGAAACTCACACTAACATGCACACAAAGTCAGCTTGAGCTGAGTGAGTTCAAGTTTTAAGTAAATAATATCAGTAATAACAAATATGATAGACATACCAAAAGTTTTAAAGTAAAAAGAGTGCATCCATTAAGTCATCATTACCGAAGACTAAACATTCTCATACATACATATACAAAAGATATATATATATATATAAACATCCTTTCAAGTACATACCTATATATATATAACAATATATATATATATAATATCCACGTATAACATCAGGGTCGAGCAAACGTACAACCCAAATAACATCAACGCATGCAAACACAAAGTAGGCATACGCAACATCCGTAGTCGAAATGACTACAACATCGCCAAATATAGGCCAAACAATAATGTATACTAGCAAGCCTATATAAAATCGTTTAAAAAAGTAAGAAAAACACTTAGGTGTGCATGCTAGCCCAAAATTTAAAAGAGTAAAAAGGGCATCATGAACTCACCTGAAATCAACCAAACACCAGCAACGAGCTAAAATCTATAAGTTCACACTCACAAGTATGGGCCTGTAAATTGTACATAACGCGTTACTAAACTAGACCGTAAAAACACACTTGCCTAACGGGCAACTTGGCCCGAGGCCCAACCCATATTCTTTTACTTTACCTTAGCCCCTAAAACCATTAAATTAACCAAATCCACCCTACGATCATGGTCGGGGCTAACCATGATGCACAACTCACCCGTCGGTATGCAAATCGAGTCGAATACGCGCGTACTAAATCTTAAAAACCAATTGTCAAACAAATCAGCCCCAAATGGACCAAATTCCCATATTAACCTTTTCATACATTATAATTATGTCCCCCGAGTTGATAGTGTTGACGGTTCCTTTTTACAACACTCACTTTAATGTTTAAACGACAATTCGTGCACAACCGACTCGATTGACTAATCACCAACCTAATCAGCCCCGAGTACCAAAGAAATAACTTTCCCACAGCCCTTAAACCCCCCTAGGGCCATGAAAACTGATCCGGTTGGTAATTCAATCGATTAACTCATCAAACTCAACAATTGACGATTCTACACCCGATAAACCCTAGTTTTCGACTCAAAACCGATTGACCGACCTAAGCACCTTCAATGAATATGGTTTTTAAGTATGATGTACCACACATACCTAGGAGGATTTTGGTGCAAAAACCTGACTCAAAACAGTCCCAGAAATGCTCAATTGGACAGCCACCCGCTTAACCTACAACAAGCCATTAATCGATCAATACGCGTGTTACAACGACCAATTATGGTGTAAAAAAGTTGGGGAATCATAGTACATACCTTGAATTGAAGTTCTAAGGCTTAATCTTGGCTGCAAAAAGAAAAATCGGGGGTGCTTGGGTCCTTGCTTTCTGCCGATTGCAAATAGGGGGGGGCTAGGGTTTAGTTTATGATATAAAATAAATGTTTCGCATTAGCCCTCAAGGTTTAAGGGATATGGTAACTTGGGAGGAAAGGTTTGATAATTTAACGTACCGGGAAGATGGTCGGGTCAACGAAAGATGCCGGACAACTCCCAAGAAATATACATACTCTACATGCAGGAAATCTTTAAACCGATAACTTAGCGGGCGTTACAAGTCCACCCCCCTTACAATGGGATTCGTCCCTGAATCCCGATGCGACAGGAACAACTGCGGATAGTGCTTCATCATCTCGTCTTCGGACTCCCAAGTAGACTCGGAACCCCTACGGTGCCTCCACTGCACCTTCACCTGCCTAACCACTTTATTCCTCAGACGCCTTTCTTGAAGGTCCAAAATAGCGATAGGTTCCTCAACGTAGTTCAGCTTACTATCAAGCTCAATATCATCAAGAGGCACATGGGCCCCCTCGTCTGCTAAACATTTCCTCAAATGGGACACGTGGAAAGTAGGATGAATCCCCGCGAGCTCCTCGGGCAATTCCAGCCTATACGCTATCTCACCAACTAAGGACAAAATACGAAACGGACCAATAAACCTCGGACTAAGCTTCCCCCTCCTACAAAAACGGATAATACCCTTCCACGGAGAAACTTTTAACATAACCCGATCCCCAGCCTCAAACATAATAGGCCTTCGCCTCTTATCCGCATAAGACTTTTGACGATCCTGAGTGGCCTTCATAAAATCCCTTATCTTATCGAGCTTCTCGGTTGTAGCCTCGACCACCTCCAAACTACCCAACTGCTTCTGACCAATGGAACCTCAACAGACTGGAGTCCTACACCTCTTCCCATACAGCATCTCAAACGGTGGCATCCCAATCGTGGCATGATAACTATTGTTATACGAGAACTCTACCAACGGTAAGTGACGATCCCAACTACCACCAAAATCAATTACACAGGCCCGCAACATATCCTCAAGAGTCTGAATGGTCCTCTCGGACTGACCATCTGTCTGCGGGTGATAGGCAGTACTGATGAGAAGTTTGGTACCCATCTCCTTGTGAAACTTTTTCCAAAACCTGGAGGTAAAACGCGTATCCCTATCCGAAACAATAGATAGCGGCACCCCGTGCCTGGAAACGATCTCACGAATAAGCACATCGGCCAGCTGCTCAAAATTAAAAGTCTCTCGAATCGGCAAGAAAATGAGCGCTCTTGGTCAGCCTATCAACGATTACCCAAATGGTGTCATAAATACCCCTAGGAGTACGAGGCAGTTTAGTCACAAAATCCATCGTAAGATGTTCCCATTTCCACTCAGGTATTTCCAACGGCTGAAGTTTCCTAAACGGCTTATTATACTCGGCCTTAACTTGCAGACACGTCAAACACTTACTCACATACGGAGCCACCTCAAACTTCATCGCAGGCCACCAATAATTCTTTTTAAGGTCTTGGTACATCTTGGTCGCGCCCAGATGAATGGAATAGCACGACTTGTGCGCTTCATCTAAAATTTTACCCCTGAATCCCCCATACCTCGGTACCCATAAACGCCCATCCTTATACTTTACCCATCACCGACGTCTTCCAACAACTTTTCCTGACCCCAAATACGTTCTGACATAATCCATTCTACCTGTAACGCTTCATTCTGGACGTTGGCTGTTTGTTTCAAAATGTCGGGTTTAAGAATAAGCTGATAGCATTTCACACGAATAGGTTTTGGTCTCTCCTTCCGGCTTAACACGTCGGCTACCACGTTAGCCTTACCCAGATGGTACATAATCTCCAGATCGTAGTCCTTAATCAACTCCAACCATCGACGATGCCGCATATTCAGTTCCTTTTGCTCGAAGAAATATTTTAAGCTCTTATGATCGGTATAGATAACGCAAGGAACACCGTACAAATAATGCCTCCACAACTTAAGCGCGAACACAACTGCCGCCAGCTCCAAGTCGTGAGTAGGATAATTCGCCTCATGAGGCTTCAACTGTCGTGAGGCATAAGCGATGACTCAACCTCACTGCATCAAAACACACCCAAGCCCTTGATAAGAGGCATCAGAATACACTACCAGATCATCGGTGCCATCGGGTAAAGCTAAAATCGGGGCATGCGTCAACCTGTTCTTCAACTCGAGAAAAGCCTCCTCCTGCTCAGTACCCTAAATGAACTTAACACTCTTCTTAGTCAACTTGGTCAGTGAAGAAGCAATTTTCGAAAAGTCGGGAATAAAGCGGCTTCCATTCATTCACGGCTTCCACCTTTGCAGGGTCAACCAAAATACCACTCGAGTTAATAACATGACCCAAGAACTGAACCTTGCGCAACCAAAAAGAACACTTAGAAAACTTCGCATACAACTTGTTCTTTCGCAGAGCTTCCAAAACTTCCGTGAGATGACCGGCGTGATCGGATTCGCTTTTGGAATATACCAGAATGTCGTCGATGAATACAATAACCGAACGGTCGAGCATCGGTCTACACACCCGGTTCATAAGATCCATGAACACAGCCGGTGCATTGGTCAAACCGAAAGACATCACGAGGAACTCATAATGCCCATAACGAGTGCGGAAGGCGGTCTTAGGAATGTCTTCCTCCCGAATTTTCAACTGATGATACCGGATCTAAGGTCGATCTTAGAGAACCAACTAACTCCTTGGAGCTGATCAAATAAGTTTTCGATCCTTGAGAGAGGGTACAGATTTTTAAAAGTGAGCTTATTCAATTCACGGTAGTCGATGCACATCTGCATGCTACCGTCCTTCTTCTTAACGAACAGGACCGGGGCACCCCAAGGTGAGATGCTCGGTCGAATGAAGCCCTTATCGAGTAAGTCTTCCAACTGGGCCATAAGTTCTTTCATTTCATTCGGTACTAGACGGTAAGGAGCTCGAGCAACGGGTTTTGCGTCCGGCGCAAGGTCTATCTGAAACTCGACCTCACGGTCCGGCAGCACGTCTGACAAATCATCAGGAAATACATCCGGGAAATCCCGAACAATAGGAACATCACCGACGGTAGCCACCTCGGTTTTCATATTTATAGCATACGCTAGATACGCCCCGCAACCCCGCTGCATCAATCTCTACGCTTTAAGCATAGATGTGATATGTGGCGTCGCACCACTCCGATCACCGAAGGCAGTGATTTGGGTCCCATCTGGGGCCCACAGACGAACAAGTTTCTGACCACAAATGATTTGAGCATCAACACTCGCGAGCCAATCCATCCCGAGCACCACATTGAAACAACTAAGCGGCATCAAATACAACCGCACCGGAAATCTATACCCAGACAAATCGATGGAACAACCCTGAATAGCCCTAGACACGGATACGAATTTTCCTACGGCAACCTCAACCTCAAACACATCGACTACGCGCTCGGGTGATTTATTCAACGAGGAACAAAAAGCGGTATATACAAAACTTCTACTGGCGCCCGAATCAAATAAAACTGACGCCTGTAATTCATTAAGTAGAAAAGTACCTAGGACGATATTATACTACTGCTTAGCTACACGATCATCACATACGATTTCAAAGGAATAAGGAATTATAACGGTGGAACGAAAGCAAAATAAGGAAAAGTACCTGAAATCGACATCCGCATCCTCCTTCGCTTCCTTCTTGGAGATGTTGAAGGCCCTCGCCCTGGCCTTCGGCTTCTCATCCATCTTCCCCCTTGAGGAAGTCCCCTGACCGGACCCCCCGGCCTTACTGGAAGGACAGTTTGATGCCAAGTGACTCTAACCCTTACAGCGGAAACAGGTCAATGTCGGGCACTCGAAATGGGGGTGTCCGACCTTATCACAACGAAAACAGGTGCCAGACCCACTCTTACATTCCCCCTTGTGTGGTTTCCCGCACTTCTTGCAATTACCGAACGCCCCATCCCTTTTAAAATAAGAAGTCTCAGCCTTTACCCTTTTCTCAGACGAAATAAAATTGCTTCCCCCGGGCCGCTTACCGTACGAATTTGAGTTCCATGCCTTCCTAGTCTCGGTCAGCGGTAACTTCTCCCTCTGATCATACAACGTACCTACTAGAGTAACCACCGAGTGAAAAGAGTTCATGTCGATAGTCAACACACCCCTACGAATATCCACCGGAAGCTCCTTCACGTACTTCTTAATCCTCTTGGCTTCGGGAGTAACCAAATCGGGACACAAACGAGCCATCTTGTTAAACTTGGTGGTATACTCCCGATGCGACATAGCACTAGCCTTTAAGGTCAAGAATTCCTGTTCTATCTTATCCAATTCATGCGGAGGACAAAACTGATCGAGAACCAATTTATTCAACTCATCCCACGTCATCCTCCTAATCGAACGATCACCCATAGCTTGCGCCAAGTTATCCCACCAACATAGTGCCTCGGAAGGAAACGAGGCAGTAGCATAAGTCACCATGTCATCCCCCTTGCACTTACTAACCCTCAGAACGGCCTCCATCTCTCTCACCCACTGATGTGCTGCCAATGCATCTTTAGTACCATCGAAAGAAGGGGGGTCACACTTCTTAAAGTCACCATACGAGCAACCCCAAATAGATACACTAATAGTCTGCACCTCATCTTCATCCCCACTCAGCACATACACTTCCTCTTCCTCTTCGACCTGCACCTCCTTACTCTTCCTTCCCTTATCCGAGCCTTTACCAACCAGTGACTCCTCCATGGCCCTAACGGCCTCAGCAACGATCTCAGGAATGGCGCTATGGAGCACCTGGTAGACCTCGTCCGCGATATCCGCGCGCATAGCAGGATCTAAGGCGGGGTTATCCCCCTCCTCATGAGTCGGGCCTTCCTGCTGGGAAGTAGGAATCTCACTCTCGGCTTCGGCACGTGGCCTGCGACCACGACCACGACCACTAGAACCACCTCTCTTAGTTGCTCGAGTATCAACCATGACTTATCCCTACAAAGACAGAATTTTAATATGATTAAGTACAAGTGGCATTTAGAACATGTAAGGTAAGGATAAACTACTAATGACGTTGATTAAGTGTAATTAGTCGTTTACTTTACCCGCCCGTCCTAATCACCCCCGGCCCCTAACCATATTAGCACTCTATCTAACACTTAACAATTAATCACATACTTGAAATCTTAAATTCAAAGGAATGACTAACAATTAAAGTTACCTCTTGGCGTGCAGCTACTCGCGGTGGGCATACTAGTCTTTTCCTTTACAGTTCGAGTCCAAGCATTCAGGGATGCTCGGATCCCTTAAACCATGGCTCTGATACCAACTTGTAAGGCCCCGAACACCAGGAGCCCCACAGTTGGTATTCATACAAAATATTATTATAGTAATTAAACTTGAAAACGGTTTCTTCCATTAAAACAAACATCTCAGAGTGTAAATTCAGCGGAAAACATATATTGTAAAATAAGTTCCCTAAAACCCGGTAACTTTGCCCAAAACAAATTTTAAATATAATTCATAAAACTATTTAAAATAAAATTTTTCAAAATACATCCTTCCATCCACGTATGCCCTTCACCGTCCAAGTAGCTTCGTGCACCTCCAAGCGATAAGGCATCCTCTTCCTAACCTGAAACTCACACTAACATGCACACAAAGTCAGCTTGAGCTGAGTGAGTTCAAGTTTTAAGTAAATAATATCAGTAATAACAAATATGATAGACATACCAAAAGTTTTAAAGTAAAAAGAGTGCATCCATTAAGTCATCATTACCGAAGACTAAACATTCTCATACATACATATACAAAAGATATATATATATATAAACATCCTTTCAAGTACATACCTATATATATAACAATATATATATATAACATCCACGTATAATATCAGAGTCGAGCAAACGTACAACCCAAACACGTAACATCAACGCATGCAAACACAAAGTAGGCATACGCAACATCCGTAGTCGAAACGACTACAACATCGCCAAATATAGGCCAAACAATAATGTATATATGTATATATATATATATATTTTAACATCCCAAGGCCTACCATATACTAGCAAGCCTACATAAAATCGTTTAAAACATTTCATCAAGTAAGAAAAACACTTAGGTGTGCATGCTAGCCCAAAATTTAAAAGAGTAAAAAGGGCATCATGAACTCACCTGAAATCAACCAAACACCAGCAACAAGCTAGGAAATCTCTAAGTTCACACTCACAAGTAAGGGCCTGTAAATTGTACACAACGCGTTACTAAACTAGACCATAAGAACACACTTGCCTAACGGGCCGCTCAGGCCCAAAAACTTGGCCCGAGGCCCAACCCATATTCTTTTACTTTACCTTAGCCCCTAAAACCTTTAAATTAACCAAATCCACCCTACGATCATGGTCGGGGCTAACCATGGTGCACAACTCACCCGTCGGTATGCAAATCGAGTCGAATACGCGCGTACTAAATCTTAAAAACCAATTGTCAAACAAATCAGCCCCAAATGGACCAAATTCCCATATTAACCTTTTCATACATCATAGTTATGTCCCCCGAGTTGATAGTGTTGACGGTTCCTTTTTACAACACTCACTTTAATGTTTAAACGACAATTCGCGCACAACCGACTCGATTGACTAATCACCAACCTAATCAGCCCCGAGTACCAAAGAAATAACTTTCCCACAGCCCTTAAACCTCCCTAGGGCCATGAAAACTGATCCGGTTGGTAATTCAATCGATTAACTCATCAAACTCAACAATTGACGATTCTACACCCGATAAACCCTAGTTTTCGACTCAAAACCGATTGACCGACCTAAGCACCTTCAATGAATATGGTTTTTAAGTATGATGTACCACACATACCTAGGAGGATTTTGGTGCTAAAACCTGACTCAAAACAGTCCCGGAAACGCTCAATTGGACAGCCACCCGCTTAACCTACAACAAGCCATTAATCGATCAATACGCGTGTTACAACGACCAATTATGGTGTAAAAGACTTGGGGAATCGTAGTACATACCTTGAATTGAAGTTCTAAGGCTTAATCTTGGCTGCAAAAAGAAAAATCTGGGGTGCTTGGGTCCTTGCTTTCTGCCGATCGCAAATAGGGGGGGGGCTAGGGTTTAGTTTATGATATAAAATAAATATTACGCATTAGACTTCAAGGTTTAAGGGATATGGTAACTTGGGAGGAAAGGTTGGATAATTTAACGTACCGGGAAGATGGTTGGGTCAACGAAAGATGCCGGACAACTCCCAAGAAATATACATACTCTACATGCAGGAAATCTTTAAACCGATAACTTAGCGGGCGTTAGACCGAGACATTACTTTACTCACACCGTTTGTAGATGACCGTAACTATACAAACACACTATGTAGTGTTATACATGGCTACTTGGGCATGTTGTGGGCGGAAGGGGGGGCACAATGGTAGATATTACGTGGGAAATGGAGGCACGTAGCATGAACAAACAGTCAAGGATTCACTGTAGCTTAGCATAATTACATCACATGTATACTTACATGCGTACATACAAACTTTGATTGTTATGGTTACGCTTTACTGATTTGTTGAAACTCGTTAAACTCACCAACTATTTGTAATTGACCTGTTTTAACATGCTTTTCAGGTGTACCAAAAATTGAAATTAGAATGATGACTTGCTAGCTGTTTTGGACTGTGATTGATGTTGTGTAAATAGATGTAAGTGCATCAGTAAGAATTAAACAGTTTAACGGACTGGTTTTGATTGTATTACCTAGTTTATAAACGATCTTAGAATGTTGTAATATATTGTAAATTAGTTTGTAATGTTTCTTTATAAAAAATGTGGTTGATACCAGAGGTGTCTATTATATGCTTGTTTTACGCTTCCTCATTTGCTAGTCGGGGTGTGACATACACTACGCTAGTTTTTCCTACCCTACATTAGTTATGATTACACAACATTTGAAAGTGTGCCTACACTACATTAGTTACGACTACACAATATCTTAAAGTGTGCCTACACTACATTAGCTTTGCCTACACTATTGTAATTATGACTATGCAACATTTGAAAGTGTGCCTACACTATATTACTTTTGTCTACCTTAAATTAGTTACGACTACACAACATCTGAAAGTGTGCCTACACTACACTAGTTTTGCCTACACTACATTAGTTATAACTATGGTATATTTGAAAGTGTGCCTACACTACGTTAGTTTCGACTACACAACATCTTAAAGTGTCTCTACACAACATTACGTAGCTTATCTACATTACATAAGATAAACCTATAGTATATTAATTGATTGAAAACCAAAGAAAAAAAAACAATTCAAATTTGAGATCAAATAAAAAAAATAATAATTAACCATGTTTTAAATAAAATGATTTTTGATCAAATGGATTTTAATGGTTCAAATTTTAGATGAAATAAAAAGAAATAGTTTGTAACCTATCATTAGTTAATAATTTATCATTAATTAAATTATTAATAAGTATTGGTTATAAAACAAAACACTTTATATTTTACTCATATACCTTGTATTTAAATAATCAGAAAATAAAAAAGAAATATTTTGATTGGTTAGAATTTCTTCTCGAATTAAGAAATTCTTCTAAAATAAACCAAATCCTATATATATATATAATACTCCTCACTTAAAGCACTTAGCATCCAAAAGAGCCTCACCCTCAAAAGGCTTGTGATCTTCAATCATTTGGTTCACACGTTCCTTTTGTGTTTCATCTGAAGGATCCACGTTTGTCCACTCATAGAGCTCCATGTCGTAGCATTCATCCATTACAAACTTTGGGATCTCTAGGCCCCGGAATAGCCACAGGCCCTTAACCTTGAATGGGGCCTCATTTCCAACAATCAACATTTTTCCAAATGCGTATTTTCTTGCTAAGTCCATTCGTTGAAGGAAACCACCAACCTTGTTCATTGTCACAAACGAGACTGTGTTTTCATTGTTGTATTTGTATTCACAAAACCAAATAGAGTAGCCTTCTGGATCAAACATCTCCCAAAAACCTATAAGAAGGTCAACAAATTATATCAAACTAATGCTTGCAAATATTCACAAACAAATAGCAAAAAACTATGACTAATGCAAAACATGAAATCACATAAAAGCACAAAATGGATAGGTGAAGTTACCTTTAACCGCAATCTCACGAAAATTAGACTTGGTGTTAGAGTAAAGCCTCTTCCAATCATCCAAAACCATCTTACTTGGTGGCAATAAATCAAGAGGGTTTCTGGCCTTAGGCTTTGGTAAATCTTCTTCCTTTGGCTTACCAGAATTTTCATTCGTTTCTACTATTTTTGGCTTAGCATATGCATTAGTTTTACTAAATTTCATGTCATGCTTCATATCACCAATTATTTCTGTCTGCTTTAACTCACCGATTATTTTTCTAAAGTTTGGCTGATTAACCATTGTCCAAAAGTACCTTTCAACATGAGGAAATTCGGATGTGAAGCTTTTGGTCATCATGAATTTGAAGCCTGAGTATAAATTACATGTCATGATGATATCGGCCAAGGACACAGCATCACCAACTAAGAAAGTATGTGCAGTAAGATACGTGTTTAGGGCGTCTAGAGCTCTCCTCAAAGCAACAACAGAAGCCTCTTCAATCTTCAAGGCATGTTAAAAAAAAATACTTTTTAGTTCTTTGCACATGTAATGATTAGCGTCTCATAGGTAACTAAATAAATATTTTTCATATTGTAGAACAACATTTGATGATCTTGGAGTATCTAACCAAAGCCGACAGAATTTGGTTATTTGGATAACTAACCGAAGAAACATAGTTGTCAAGGCCAATTATCTGCCTCAACCATGTCAACAAATTTAAATCAATCTCCATTGAGGCAAAATCAATCCACTGTTCTATTTGTCCCTGTGAAACCAAAACATCATTTACTAAAGAATCGCAACACTTTTGTAATGAATAGGAATATGAAAGAATGAGAAGGTATACATATTCTATTGGTGAAGATCCAAACAGAGCAATGTCTGTCTTCAGGCGTGCAACTACGGTAAAGAATATACAAGTTAACAAGTAAGAGAACTTGGTTACAAAAAAATGCCACATGATCACTCACCATATCGAGTAATGGCATTACTCTCGAATATAACCCCATCTGGAGTCTCCAAAACTGGAACCTTCAGAAACGACATGAAAATTGGATTTCATGAATTGAAGAAAGTGCTTAAAAGATGGTGAAACTAAACTAAAAGAACACGTGTACCTTCCCAAGTGGATTCATATTAAGGAACTCTGGTGTTTTATTTGACACACCCATCTCAAAATTTTCAGGGCACTTAACTTCAACACCAACATATTCGGCAGCAATCAATACTTTTAAAGCATTCTTGTTGGGTTTTCCCACATGCATGACCTAAAACAACATTATAGTTCTAAAAGAAAACATCTTAAACTATAACGAAGACAATTAACCGTCACCACATCAAAGATAGCAACAAATATATATATATATATATATATATATATATATATATATATAATATATATAGGGGTGGGTTAAAATAAAAAGAAATAGTTTTTTAGGAAGAATAGGAATAAATCATAGCCATTGGATCATGTTAATCAATGGTTGAGATTTAAAATTATCAAAAACCGACATAGTTTCCTATATTTACTCTTTCACCATTATAACCGAATAGTTTCTTAGAATTATTCTTTTACCATAGGTTTTAATGCCAAATGTCAAAAATCTATTGGTTCTTACCATTCCTAAGAAACTCTTTATTCTTATTTGAACCATTTTCTATATATATATATATATATATATATATATATATAAGGGTGGGTTAAAATAAAAAGATATAGTTAGAGTATGAATAAATCATAGCCATTTGATCATTTTAATCAATGGTTGAGATTTAAAATTACAAAAAACCGATATAGTTTTCTAGAATTACTCTTTCACCATTATAACCGACATAGTTTCCTAGAATTATTCTTTCACCATATGTTATAATGCCACATGCCAAAAATGTATTGGTTCTTACCATTCCTAGGAAACTCCTTATTCTTATTTGAATATAGAACCCAAAATTCGTGTATCATTATAGATCATCACGGTTTACAAGTTTTAGGAGAGTTTCTGGACTATATCAGTAACTATGGCTTATAAGAAAAAACGACCTAAACAACTCGGGTTGGTTGGATAACCTGGACCTAAACCATCATAAAAACAGTTCAGTTTGGCGTTTTACGGTTCGATCGGCTATTTTTTTCCTCTGAAAATTATAGTCTCCGTTATATTTCTTAAAAATATCAGAAATATTCTTAACTTCATATTCAAAACTTGAAAAAGAACATGAAAGAAATGTTAAAGCCTCCTAGTACAGTTTATACAGATAGCTACAAATCATATGGCAATGCCTACGTTAAACCCGGTTTTTAAACCATGATCCTAACACTCAAAAACAAACAACTCGATTCAGCTAAAGAAATAAAGAAAGTCGAAAGCAGTAAAAACTCACCAGAGCCATTCTTAAGGAAGTAGAGGTTCGTCAATGATATCGATCTGGTCCGAAATACTAGAAACTTATATATGCCACAAATTATAAAGTGTGGAACAATGATAAGACCAATTTGAGATTAAATACTTGGAACACGATTGAGACTGAGCCGATAATTTTCAAGTCCACAACCTATAGTCAAATATGGTTGGCACACAATCATTTGAAAATTCTTCAAACTAGTTTAAAGTCTTCCGAATTTATTTATACTAGCTTTTTAACCCGTGTATTACACGAGATTTATCAAACGATAAAAATAAATAAGGTCCGTTATTTCAATTATGATTCTCAAAATACTTATGAATTAATTTAATATAAACTTAAAGGAAAAGCAAGCGGGTTAACGAAAATTACTAAAATAACATGGTTTTGAAAACGTCAGGTGTGGATTTGCAAGAAATTTAAAAAATGTGCTAAAGTTGCGTAGTTGGTCAAACTTCAGGTATGAAATTGACACTATGTTATAAAATCCACACTATGTTATAACCCGCTTGACAAAATGATTTTGACCCATGACCCATAGATAGCTAGATTGAAGGAGATGAGAAATTAAAAATTATGAGAAATGTATGCTTGACACCTAAGTTTCAACATTTTCTTTTATGAGTATTGTAAGATAAGATTTCAGTTGTGATTCTCAAAATATTTATGAATTAATTTAATGTAGACTTAAAGGAAAAGCAAACGGGTTAACGAAAATTACTAAAATAACATGGTTTTGAAAACGTCGGGTGTGGATTTGCAAAAAATTTAAAAAATGTGCTAAAGTTGCGTAATTGGTTAAACTTCAGGTATGAAATTGACACTATGTTATAATTAAAATCCACACTATGTTATAACCCGCTTGACAAAATGATTTTGACCCATGACCCATGGATAACTAAAATGAATGAGATGAGATTAGAAATTAGGAGAAATGTAAGCTTGACACCTAACAATCTCAGTTGATAAGATTTTAATTGTGATTCTCAAAATACTTATGAATTAATTTAATGTAGACTTAAAGGAAAAGCAAACGAGTTAACGAAAATTACTAAAATAACATGGTTTTGAAAAGGTCGGTGTGGATTTGCAAGAAATTTAAAAAATGTGCTAAAGTTGCGTAGTTGGTTAAACTTCGGGTATGAAATTGACACTATGTTATAAAATCCACACTATGTTATAACCCGCTTGACAAAATGATTTTGACCTATAACCCATGGATAGCTAGAATGAATGAGATGAGAGATTATATATTAGGAGAAATGTAAGCTTGACACCTAAGATTCAACATTTTCTTTTAGTAGTATTGTAAGATAAGATAAGATGTAAGATTGGTTTTTATTAATCCCAATTAATGAATTGGTTGCTGATGGTTCTAACTTTAAACGTATTTGTTCCTAACGACCCGCGACTAACAAAATCCTATCGTCGTTAGTTTCAGTTTGTTGGAAAAACGTTTTTGGCCGGAAAACTCACTATTTTCCCCGAAAACTCAACATTTTCGTCCCAAACATTTTGGTAACTTTGTATCGGACCTTTAGGAACCTTTTTTCTAGTAAAAGCCTTAATTATCTAGGTCGTCAGAAACCCCAGAACCATCATCGGAATCGTTTGATGGTGCTCAAGTGGTGGTAGTTGGTTGGTAGTGAGTCAATTGGTGGTGGTTGTGGTGTTCAAGTGGTGTTTTTCGACAACAAATTTGACTTTTCCGGCCAAAAACGTTTTTCCGACTACTTGAAACTAACGGTGTTAGGATTCTGTTAGTCGCGGACCATTAGGAACAAATACATTAAAAGTTTGGATTATCAGTAGCCAATTCATTAGTTGGGACCGACAGTGACCAAAAGGCAATAGTTAGGATTAATAAAAACCAATATACCATTTATTAATAATTGGCCGGTCCAATTATTATGTTCACGTTAGTATTAGAGTCAGGTTATTCTATAAAGGGTTATGATCAAATAAAAATGAAATTAACGTACTAATTGTAAGAATCAAGTAGAGTAATTATGTAATTATATCATAGAGTAATTATGTCATTACTCTATGATGTAAATATATAGTTACTATACTTGTATATATAATTACTCTACTTGATTCTCGCAATTAGCATGTTACGTTAACTTTCTCCTTTTATAAAAAGGGGCAAAAATGAGAAGGATTTGTGGGCTAAAAAAACTCCTTGTTAAAATTCAAAAAAATTAATAAAGAAATCATAACTCAAAATTTTATAAAACACAAAATTGTTTCCACTGTCTTCCTTGTTCTAAAAAAACAATATCGAGGAAAAAAACATTGTGCCTTTTTATTTATCATCGTATTTTTTTTGTTTATTTTCATTGTTGATTGTGTCTTTTTTCTTGACATTTTGTTATATTTTGTGATCTATTGTGTCTTTTTTTATTTATCATTGTGTTTTTATTTATTTTTGTCATTGCGTCTTTTTTTTCTCGGCAATGTGTCTTTTCGTCTTTTTTTTGTGGAACGGGAATGACGGGGAAACATTTTAGTTTTTTTTTTAAGTTATGATTTTTTTATTATTTTTTAAAAGGTTTTTTTTTGTCACAAATTCTTTCCACACTTCTCATTTTTTTCTCTTTTTGCATTTTAGCATTTCCCTAATATTAGATCAGGTATTTTTATCCTTTTGTTTGATGGGGTGGGATCAGGTACAAATAATATTAGCATATTAAATATACAAATAATTAAAGTAATTACAGTTTTAAACTAGAGTAATTATGTTATAAAAAATAAAATATCGTAATAATAATTACTCTAGTTCAAAAGTTATAGTGTAACAATAATTGCTTTAGTTATTTATACATTTTTTACGATTAAAGTTAATTATATTTTATCTAAACCCCTTTTTTGATATTAAATCACAAATTACTGATATTTCATATTTACCTAAAGTTATAGTTTTATGTGAAAGTGTAAATAGCAAGTAATCTTTGTGTAAAAAAATGGTTAGTTAAATATATTACAGAGTTGGAAATTATTGTGTGACGTAACAATTAATCTTAGTGTTGGTTTTGAGGGATGCTTTTTTTTTAATGGATGGAAGCCCACACAAGTGGTAAACCATTTGGTACCGTCAATATTATACCAAGACCATCTCCATCTGGATGAGGTGGATTGGTTCATACATACAAAAACCAAACATATGGACAAAAGGTGGGGTGGAGAAGGACCAATCACTTTGTCCGGTTTTCAAACAAAAACAAAGAATTTGGAGTTTTTAAGGACCCCATTAAAATATAATATTGTTTTATTTTATTTTATTATTAATTTATAATTTTATTTTTTATAAATAATCTTTTTATAAATTAAGTTAACCGAAAATATAAAAACTTTATTATTATTATTATTATTATTATTATTATTATTATAAAAGTAGTTTGATTAGTAATATTAAAGTAAAAGTAGGTGATGATGTGGATGATTAGGTGGAAGTTTGGATTGGTTTGTGAGTGGAGAAAAAAGTAGGGTTTTTAGAGAAAAGTTTGGAATCTAAGATTGGAATCTGATGTGACGCTGAGGTGGCTATAAGAATTGGGTTTTAAAGGTTTTGGGGGTGTGGATTAACTAACAAGGACAACTAAATCGTGGTCAAAGCTAGGTAGGTGGCCTGAGAGGGAGCAAACCTGGCAAACAAGATTTCAACCACTTATCGCGATGCTAGGGCTTGAGTGCTTACCATCTGACTACCCTCGGGTTTTGAGAGAGGTTCTTGAAGGTTCTCAACTATTAAGTAGGATTGATAGAGTGTGTTCTTGATATATTTGTCACTTCTGTTTTTTTTTAACGGCGACTTTCTCAGTTATGCGGCCCCACCACCACTCAGGCCAGACTATGTTGACATTATCGGGGCCCACGCTGGCATCCAAGTGGCTTGGCGTTCCCGGTAAAACCCAGTTGGCTCACCCCGCCCGAAGGCAAGACAGGTTTTTATGCTCTGGGAAAATCCGGTCGGCACCAAGGATCGAACCCAGAACACCCGAGTCTCCCATCACTTGCCTGGCCAACTGGGCTAGCCCAGCTGGTTAAGTCACTTCTGTTATTGGTTTGATTCTACCAAGCATGCATATTCATTTTTTTTTTTTTTACTCATCTTCTTTATTTAGATGTGTCAAAAATTGGGTTCCAATATGTAGAAACATAGATATTACATCAATATAGCAGGTAGGCGGGCAACAAGCTGCGCCGTCACCCCTTTCTGAATTGCATATTCATTATATTATAAATAAGGAATTAAACACTGAAAACTAATATAAAGTTGATTTTCATATTCAAAACCTCCCATCCTTCATAAATTTCTGTCATTTGGCATTTCGTGTAAACACAATGGATTGATTATATTTATTCATAGAGAAAAAGACACAGAAGAGAACTTGTAAAAGGAATTATATATATATATATTAAAAATCATATGTTGGTATACACAGAGAATTTACTATTCATGAAATAAGCCAATCACTTTGTTACAAATTACTTTGAGGTAGTTATTTTGAAGTTTGATTTTTAATATTATTTTAATATTTTATATCTTTCATATTCAATGCATTTGCAAAATTAGACTTATATAATTAACATTTGACATATTTAATTTTTGAAAATATTATGTTTCTTAAATTCTGTATACACAATTGTGACGTGACTATTTATATTTACGTTTTAGTATAAATTTCATTCAAAACCAATCTGGGTCAAAGACAATATATTTTTGTTTCTTTTTCATGTAGTAATGCTACTCTAAATTTCAAATACAAACGTTAACGTTTCTACGTACGCCTCAATAAAAATTGTATTTAATACCGAACTCACGCAATGCGTGACCAAAACAAATGGTTAAATATTATATATTTTTTTATGCTTTCTTCACGACAACTTAATTTTGTATAAATGCTTTTTTATTTCTATCTACGTTTTGATATAAATTTATTAGTCATTACGTGCGTACAAACATTAGTAATTTTATGTATTAACGTGTATCGACGCTCTCGCAGTAACGCGCGGGTCGTTTACTAGTTATTCATTTAAGTTGAGTTATGAAATGGGTTAATGTGGCTAACATCAAAATTTGTGTCGAGAGTTCTCACGGCTATGAATAATATGCATTAGAAGGAACTGGCTAACGTCTCATCATTTCATTTCTTATAACCACATGTTTTTTCATTTGAGTATTTCTAACATACGGTTTTGAGGTGATGAGGCGTTCGATCTTGTTTGTGAGTGATGAGGCCGTCATGTCATTGGAGCTGTAGGATAACACCCAAATAGAGAACTGAATAACAATATTGCGTTGGAGTAACCAAATGAACCGCTAGAAGGATCAAGAGACATGATAGAAAAAAGACAGAATTACAAATTTTGTCCTTTAAAAAAAGCCAAATTACGGTTCGTGTCCTTTTCTAAGTTTCCTTGCAGGCGGTGTACTTTAAACTTTTTTTTTCTACACGTTATGTCCTTTACGCTAACTGGGTTAGAAAAACTCAGTTAAATGACAACATGTGCATAGCATGTGAGGGCATATTGGTCTTTTCGTCTATATCCTTTTATTTATAACACCTTCCTCTCCTTTGTGCACCACCACCATCACCACCACACCTCCCTTCATCTCTATTACACCTGCAAATCACATTATTTCCAAATCGAAGTCCCAATTCCAAATCAAACCTGCAAATCGTGACTTACAAGGGTCGAATTGAAGATCTGAACTCGTTTTTCTTTGTACTCACCGGAAACCTGCAACTCGTTTTTCCGGCAAGTAGATCTTAAAAGGCTTGCGGTGGTTGCAGGTGACGGTTTACGGTGGTAGCATGTGTCGATGGTGGTTGAAGGCTTGCGGAATAAAATGTTTATATAAGTTAGTGACCCGCCAGTTGTCTTAGCTGGCTGTTAAAAAAAGTAATTATAATAAACATGTACTTATTAAGCTAATCAAACCATTAATTAGACCACACCAGCATCATCATTCCACATAATTCCGATGTCGTCGAGAGAACCAAGATCATACCAGCATCATCGTCCCACCTAACTTCCGTCAACATCCACCTGCAGCCATCCACCACCATTAAACGAGATTCACCAGAGCCGTCGTTTATCTTTATTCATGTTTCTGTTAATTTCTTATCATTCCATATGAAAACCTATGGTTTGTTATTTTATAAAACCTAGAATTTGGGGATTTTTCAAATCGATGGGTCAGTGTGGTAAGGGGATATAGCTAGTTTGCTGGATGCTATAATTAATCGATTGTTGGAGTCTCGACGAGCGAGGACGGCCGGTAGGTTCAGTTATCGGAGTCGGAGTTCCGGTAACTTTGTACCATTTTATGATATATCTTCACTTCACGTCACAACAAACCCGATGTTCAAACACACACTCTTCCTTCGCCACTTCACAACCCACCAATCAACTCACCTCCGTTACATATCCGACTTGACCCGACCCGAAATAGTCGACACCATCTGCCGTCTGCTCGTTCTCCGTCGTTATGACGCTATAACCACTCTCTCAATTAAGGGTTTTGATTGGATTTTTGGAGGAAGATGAGCGTTTGAGGATGTGGGTTTGGGCTAAATTAGTTAGGGTTTATCGGGAATTCGGGTTTTCGCCGACTGTGTTTGATATTGTCTTGAAATTGTATGCGGAAAATGGGTTGGTGAAGAATGCACTCCAGGTGTTCGATGAAATGTTCAAGTTAGGATCTACTTGCCGGAAAAACGAGTTGCAGGTTTCCGGTGAGTACAAAGAAAAACGAGTTCAGATCTTCAATTCGACCCTTGTAAGTCACGATTTGCAGGTTTGATTTGGAATTGGGACTTCGATTTGGAAATAATGTGATTTGCAGGTGTAATAGAGATGAAGGGAGGTGTGGTGGTGATGGTGGTGGTGCACAAAGGAGAGGAAGGTGTTATAAATAAAAGGATATAGACGAAAAGACCAATATGCCCTCACATGCTATGCACATGTTGTCATTTAACTGAGTTTTTCTAACCCAGTTAGCGTAAAGGACATAACGTGTAGAAAAAAAAAGTTTAAAGTACACCGCCTGCAAGGAAACTTAGAAAAGGACACGAACCGTAATTTGGCTTTTTTTAAAGGACAAAATTTGTAATTCTGTCTAAAAAAAATTATAAGTCACTGTCAATAGAAAGGGGCACAAGAAAACAAAAGAATCTCCAAAATAGAAAATGTGAAGTGGTCCTATATGAGGCCATTACCTATGACATCATTTTAGATGCCATAAGTATGTTGTAAACATGTAATGAAGAGCATGCCTTCGAATTGGGCTTCAAAGGTATGCTCAGGTCCATTAAAGAGGAAGGGAGGCGAAAGGTCAACAAGAAATGCCCAATACAAGAAGAATTCTAGAAAGGAGCTTGGAGGGAAAAGCGTTTAGGTGAGAAATGCAACTCCTGTTCACCTGACCCGGTTGGTGGCTCAAGGCATGCTGTCTCAAGACAGGAAGCATAGCCTAATGGACAAAGGGCTAAAACCATATGAGAAGAGGAGAAACCGTAGGTACATGGTGAGGAATACCTCCCCTCCTCTAAATAAAGGAAGGGGAGATTGTATAGAAAAAGATATACAAAACACTCTAATATAATCCACCATTCACTAAACGGATCACCATTCTTGTAAGTATCATCAGAAACTCTTCACCACGAAGTCAGTACGGGTTCCAACATGTAAAAAGTCACATTCATGATATATGAATATCTATAATATATATAAACGAAAACCCAAAAATCCTATGTGTCGCGATGTGGTCGCTCCCCTATTTTATGGAAGCCACCAGATTTCTTGATTTTTAAATGGACGCCTCTCATTGATTTAACTCAAATTCATAGGTATGGCCCTTACCAAAACCAGATAGCTCTTAAACGGGTTATAACATCTCATTAAATTAAAAATTAACTTACCAATTATTTGATATGAAAATCTTACAAAATAGGAATATACTAAAATTTAATATCCAATTTAAAAAGAAAAGGATATTATTTATAATTAATAACCAATTTTATAGTAAAAAAACATAAGCAGGTCATGGGTCACCAAATCCAGATAGCTTTTTAACGGGTTATAACATATCATTTATTTATGAAACCTTTTCATCATCAAACCCTAAGTATATTGTTAACTTTCTTACAATAAAGAAAATTAAAATCCAAAAACTAAATATTAAAAAACAAAAAATGTAAAACCACCATTCTCTCAAGCCATCAGATTACTTTATTTGTAAATGAAGGCTTCTTACGCATTTGACCCGAATTCACGGGTAAAGGTCTCACCAAACCCAGATAGCTTTTAAACGAGTTATAACATCTCATTATATTAAATAAATAATCTCATCAAATATTTGATATGAAAATCATATAAAATAGGAATATACTAAAAATTAATATCCTATTTTATTTTAAAAAAAGATATTATGTATAATTAAGAAACAATTTTATAATAAATAAAATAAACGGGTAATGGGTATCACCAAACCCAGATAGTTTTTAAACCGGATTATAACATATCATTTATTTGTGAAACCATTTCATCATCAAACCTCAAGTATATTAATTCTTAACTTTCTTACAATAAATAAAATTAAAATCCAAATATACATATATAAATATTAAAAACGAATAATGTAAAACAACCCTCGTAATACGGGGGATAAAATCTAGTGTGCGTGTGTATCTCCGTGTGTGTTCTGTCACTAACTCTCGTCATCATTTTTATCACACTCGACCTAAATTCTTTGACATAGGAGGTATCATCGGACTTGTATAATCCAATGGTATTTGCTTTAGCAGTGACAGTATTGGAGTGGACCTTCTTGAAGAAGGGCAGGCCGAGGGGTAGAGGTGGGCCATGATTGAGTTTTTATCTAATTTTTTTTGTAGTTAATTAGGAGAAAAAAAAAAAACTGACATGAAGAATGACTTATCTGTTATGATATGTTTTTTTGTTTTTTTTTTCTACTTCTTGTTTTTTATTTACATATATTTTTTTGTTATTTTTAGCTTTGAAAATGTGTTCGTCATAAAAAAATTATAAATTCCTAAACCATATTAAATAAATTAAAAGTAAAATAACTGGTTTATTGTGATAAACTATTTTCTTTTAAGCAAATGTAAAAAGGCGCTGATCATTGGCATAATTTTAAATGCTTTTAGCCTTTACTATTGAAAATAATAAGTTGGAGGCCTATTGCGTTACGGGATTTGAACTTGATTTACGAATGAGTCCTAAGGCATCTATAGGTTACCTCGCCGGAAACATGAAAGGATCCAAACCTTCTCTATGTAGCTACTATCGGCGAGTTGCAATGGGGACGGAAGGAAACTCGGTCTGAATTATTTCGGTTAGTTATGGTACCATCAAAACAAATACTGTGTGAAAAAAGTTGAAAGTTTTATCATTTGTGGCTAAAGTATAAAAGACAAAAGTTTTAAAATAAGTTTTTATGAGTTTGCTGGCTAAAGTTTAAAGTTTAGAAGACAAAAAAGTTTCGTGGTCAAAATAAAAAGACAAAACCACAAAAGTATATTTGGTTGTCAGAATATAAAAGGTAAAAGTTGATGGCCAAAGTATAAATAACAAAAGTTAGTAGCCAAAGTATAAAATGCAAAACTTAAATTCGGTAAACCTCTTTTTTTTAGAGCGGCGACTTTCTTATATTTAGGCTACCGTACCCTCCAAATTTGAAGAGCCCCGGTGCCCTACTCTGGCCAGACTATGTTGTCTTAACCGGGCCAACGCTGGCTTCAGAGTTTGGCTTGGGCGTTCCCCAAGGAAACCATACCGCCGACTGTCACTTGACAGCCGTTGTGCCACCACAAGAGCAGAACTCTCTGCTATAACACACGGTGGGACGAAAACCCGGGTGGGCTCAGGATTCGAACTGACAGCCTTTGCACAAGACCTAACTCAAATCCTTCATTGCCAATATCCACCCAAATATGACACAAGTGGGATTCGAACTTGAGTCTCCATTGGAGAACCCAAGCATCTTACCACTATGCCACAAGTGGGGGATATTCGGTAAACCTCTTAAGCTGTTTTTTTAATATAAGTAAATAAATATTATGCTTTTAAGAAATAAACAAAATTTTTTATGCCAGCTAAACATGTTTTTGAATGTTTTTAATCTTTAGGATGCGGTTAACATTAGGACTAAAAATGAAGCAAGATAGGTGTCAAGCAAATTATTTATTATTAAGGACCAAAATTGTGTGTAACATCAAGAATGATAAATGATAATTAACGAACAACTTAGAAATAACCGACTTATATTATAATCAGAAATTATAGCTCAAAAAACTGATTACAATATCTTTGGTAGTGATGGTGGTGATTGTTGTGTTGTGATGTTGTGTCTAACACTAACTTTGTACATGTATTTATACTAGTAACCCAACTTGGTCACCAAGCATAATATGTGTCCACCACTCAACTTGGCCACCAAGGTGAACTTGGGTAACAAGGTCAACTTGGCCAATAAGGTGAACTTGGCCACCAAGCAAATGGAAGAATGTTTCATAATACCCCTTAGACTTTAACCGACTTGTTAAAACCTCTTAGGCCCGGTTCACCGACTTGTGACCCGGAATAGAAATTAATCCAACATTCATCCCCCTAATTTCTAATTCGGATTAGAAAGGTCTTCAACTCCAAGTAACCCGCGCATCTTCGTGAACTTGATTCTAGCGAGTGCTTTAGTGAGGATATCGGCCCGTTGCTCTTTCCCGCTAATGTGCTCAACATCAACCTCGCCGTCGTTATAGCAATCTCGGACGAAATGAAAACGAGATTTTATATGCTTTGTTCGATTGTGAAAAACTGGATTTTTCACAATGGCTATTGCGGACGTGTTATCAACTTTCAACACAACTTTCTGCAATGCTTCTCCAGTCAACTCGCTCAACAACTCTCGGAGCCATACTGCTTGACATGCGGCTGCTGACGCCGCCATGCACTCGGTTTCACATGATGAGAGTGAAACTGTCACTTGCTTTTGTGAGCACCATGTAATTGGAGATTGCCCGTAATAAAATATGTGGCCAGTGGTACTTCTACCATCATCCTCATCTATGTTGTGACTACTATCACTATAACCGACAAGTTGTTTGGATCCATTCTTCCCATACTTGATCCCGTAACTCGTCGTTTTCTTCAAATATCTCAATAGTTGTCGTATTGCCATACCATGAGATTCTCGTGGGCTTGCATGTATCGACAAACAATACCCACGGAGTATGCCATATCCGGACGAGTGTGTAATAAATACCGTAAGCAACCTACCACCTTTCGATATTCGGTTGCATTGAGTTCGACTTCGTTCTCGGCTTTCGATTATTTCACACCATGATCCATCGGGACTTGAGATGGATTACAGTTTTGCATACCGGTCTCCTTTAGAATTCGTTTGGCATATCCTTCTTGTGTAATTACTATCCCATCCTCTCGTTGAAATACTTCGATTCCGAGATGGTAGGTTAACTTCCCGAGATCCGACATCTCAAACTTGGTCGCTATACCCTTCTTAAATTAGAAATTATACTCGAGCTTGTACCTATCACAAATAAATCATCCACATACACGGCTACGATCAAAAAATGTTTCCCATCCGTCTTTCGGTAAACAGATTGTTCCGTGGAACATTTTTGAAACTTCATGTCTTGTAGGATGTTATCGAGCTTTGTATTCCAAGCTCGGGGAGCTTGCCTTAACCCGTACAAGGCCTTTGACAACTTGTAAACTTTTGCCTCCTTGCCCTTTTTCTCGTATCCTTCAGGTTGTGAAATAAACACAACTTCTTTCAATTCACCATGCAGAAAAGCCATTTTCACATCAAGATGGTGGATTTCCCACCCGTTAGATGCGGCTAATGCGATTAGTAGCCGAACAGTCTCAATTCGGGCTACCGGAGCGAAAACATCATCAAAGTCGATCCCGGGTTGTTGCACGTAACCCTTTGCAACGAACCGAGCTTTGTACTTATTTATCGTTCCATCCGCATTTCTTTTAATTTTGAATACCCATTTCAACCCGACACATTTAGCACACTTGGAAGTTCAACTAACTTCCACGTCTCGTTTTTATTTATCGAATCGATCTCGGCATTCATGGCACGAACCCATTCTTGGTTCGACTTAGCCTCAAAGTAGCTACTCGGTTCACCACTTGCTACTAAGAGTAATTGCTCATAATCAGAACTAACCTGCAGCACGTAATCTTCTTGCAACCTTCTTGGTAAAACCGAAACTCGGGTTGAACGCCTTAGACCCGTTTGGGCCTCGCTTTCACCCGAATGGACTTGCGACCCATTACTCATCGATTGAACTTGCTAGTGGGCTGAGGAAGCAGGCTCGTTTTGACTCGGCTCAACAGAACCACTGGACTCGGGTTGAACAGATGATGGAGTTTCGGAGCTTGGGCTATTCGGGTTGCTTTCAGACGTGTCTTCAAAAGTGGGTTCGATTTGACCAGTTCCATTGTCAACCGCACCCCCCAAACCATAGTAAACATACCCTGCTCATAGTCATTCGTCTCGACTTTCTTTACCAAGTTCCACCCTCTATTTTCATCAAACACAACGTCCCGGCTAACAACAATTTTCCGGGTGTTCGGGTCGTAAAGACGGTAAGCTTTTGAACCCGTCTCTGACCCAAGATAAACGAGTTGTCTCGACCTGTCATCAAGTTTCTTTAGGTGTATACTATCAACTTAGCATACGCCACACACCCAAATACTCAAACGTGCTCAATAATCGGTTTCTTTTTCTTGAACTGTTCATATGGAGTTTGATGAACCAAGGCCCGGGTTGGGACTCGATTGATTAAAAAGGTTGAATGTTGGACCGCTTCTCCCCACATATAATTCGGTACATGCATCGTCTTTAGAATACTCTGCACCATCCCTATTAAAGTTCGGTTTCGCCTTTCTACCACGTCATTTTGTTGTGGTGTACGGGGCGGTTAAATGTCGAATTATTCCACTTTCATCGCAGAACCGATTGAAATCACGTGAAGTGAATTCTCCTCCTTTATCGGTTCATAGAGTTTTCAATGGTAAACCTGCCTCCGTCTCGATTAGGGCTTTAAACCTCTTAAAACTTTCAAACGCTTCACCTTTTTCTTTCAATAAAAACGTCCACATATATTGCGAGTAATCATCTATAATAACAAAGACATACCTATTACTCGAGATAGTGGATGGGATTATTAGACCGCACAAATCACCATGAACTAACTCCAAATGTTGGGTTGCTCTAAACGAGGTTGTGGCCGGAAAGGAACGCCTCGTTTGTTTACCTACCAAACATGATTCACACAACTGATTTTCGTGTTCAACATGAGGTAAACCTCGTACAAGATCCTTCTTAGCCATCAACATGAGGTAAACCTCGTACAAGATCCTTTCGTGTTCAACATGGGCTTTAAACATCAACATGAGGTAAACCTCGAAATTGATGTGCCCAAGCCTTGCATGCCAACGCCATGCATTATCTTGGATCTTTGAGTGCAAACACACGGGAACTCCAATCTCCATCCGTATTTTATAGAGTCGGTTTGCGGATCTTGTGACTTTCATGAGTAACCTCTTGTTCTCATCGTACATGGTCAGAAGATCGTGCTTCATCCGAATGTCGCATCCGGACTCCGTTGCTAGACCGAGACTTATTATATTATTTTTTAACTCCGGAATATAATAAACATCTGTTAGCAAGTCTTGGTCACCCGATTTTCCTTGGAAAAGAATTGAGCCTTTTCCCTTGATTTGAACAAATGACCCATCTCCGAACCTAACCCTCCCGGTTATGTTCTCGTTTAATTGAAAAAAATATGACCGGTTTCCTGTCATATGATTACTTGCCCCTTATCCAAATACCACACATCATCTTCGACCCGCTCGGTTCATATTTCTTTGGTATTAGGTTTTGTTCATTTAAGAACACAACTTGATGCATATACGCCGCATCATCAAAATTTTCATGGGCTTCGGTTTTGTTTGCTTCTTGACCCTTTTGAACTCGGTCCGGGCAACCGGATGCAAAGTGACTAAATTGGTCACATCGGTAACATAGAATCTTTGACCAATCTTTCTTCATCTTTTTTTCCCCTCGATTTGATGACCCTTGTTCGGTACTAGGGGTTCGGTCTTGGCCATTAAATTGGCCTCGACCGCGACCTCGACCTCCTCGTCCTCGTCCCCTATTAGATTCAAAACTTCTTTGACTTAATGAATCATATTTACCGAATAAAAGTTTACCTTGGTCACCCCCTTGAATTTTTTCTTCTCGGATTTGCTCCTCATAGGCTCGGAGTCGGCCTACAACATCTTCGAATTCCGTTTTATTGAGATCCAACACTTGCTCAAGCGAAGCAACCATCTGAATATACTTCGATCTTGGGAGACCTTTGAGAAACTTATTTACCAACCTTGCTTCATCTATAACTTCGTCAAGAGCCGCGAATTTCAAGGCAATACTCGATAACTTGCCCGCAAAGTTATCTATGGAATCTGATTCGTTCATTTTCATATTGTCAAATTCCATTGACAAGGTTTGGAGACGTGCTTCTCTAACCCGTTCGGCACCTAAGTGGCGGGTTTTAATCGAATCCCACATGGCTTTAGCAGTTTCTTGATCTCCAATTTGCATAATCAAGGTTTCGGGTATGGATTGAAACAAGAAGGCCATAGCCATGTCATTTTTGTCTTCATCGGAGACACCCGAGTTGATGGTGTCCCAAACTTTGTGAACTCTTAGGACTACTTTCATCCTCATAGCCCATACGGTGTAGTTCGTTGTAGTTAACATTGGACATTGAACGGAAGATGGCCCATTCTCTTTCTCCTTTGGCGGCAGTGGAGACATGTCACCCATGGCTACTCAAAACCCAACTTGTTTGAACAAAGCAACAATTGAACAAACTATCCAATCGACAATGACAACAACTTCTTCAGAAGATTAAACCAACTTGTTCGATCAACCACGGCAACAACTTCTTCGGGAGATCAAACCAACCTTTTCGATCGAAACACCTTCTTTGTTGGCCGTTAATTATCGCGTTCTTGAATCGGGCTCTGATACCAATTCAAGAATGATAAACGATAATTAACGAACAACTTAGAAATAACCGACTTATATTATAACCAGAAAATGTAGCTCAAAAAACTTATTACAATATCTTTGATAATGATGGTGGTGATTGTTGTGTTATGATATTGTGTCTAACACTAACTTGTGTCTAACACTAACTTTGTACATGTATTTATACTAGTAACCTAACTTGGTCACCAAGCATAATATGTGTCCACCATTCAACTTGGCCACCAAGGTGAACTTGGGCAACAAGGTCAACTTGGCCAATAAGGTGAACTTGGCCACCAAGCAAATGGAAGAATGTTTCATAATACCCCTTAGACTTTAACCGACTTGTTAAAACCTCTTAGGCCCGGTTCACCGACTTGTGACCCGGAATAGAAATTAATCCAACATAACAGCGTATTGCAAACAAAATTTCTAATCTAATATCATTTATTTTACGAGCTTAAAAAGTAAAATGCAAGATTATTATAAGAACAAAAGCCAATTGCAAGAAATGAAGGATGAATATTATAGAATCAAAATGAGGGTGAGATGTGGGACTATATATTTGCTAAGGGCAAAAGGGCTTGTTAGGGTCATCTCTATGACTAGGAATCCTAAAGTGCCTTAGCCTCCCCTCTTGTTTCTTCATATATCCTTCACACAAAAATGCATTAGAAAACTTATCTTCGACCACCCTATTTACATCATGCACAAACACATCAGTCTCCCCATCTTCCCGGTTCCGAGCCATCATCCCAGCGGTATAAATCGCGCTCATCCTCCCGGGCGCCTCATCATAATACCCGGTGGGTGCATCCACCATGATCAAATCCCATGTCGTCTCATAGACGTCACTAGGCAACCCTTTAAGTGCCAACTGACACACTGAGTGCCTAGGGTCACCAACCGCGGTGCACTCTGGCCCTTGCCCGGCTTCCATAAGGCTATTCGCTTGGTTCACCTTACTATCATAGGTCACATGGTATGACTCTAGCATGGGGAACCTTTTCTTGATTTGTGCAATCCACGCCTCGTCTTCTTCTAGAAACACCGTGAGCCCTCCATAGTTTAACAAACTCCACATTAAACTATCGTGACCGAGCCCAAAAACTAGAAAGTTGCAAGGTGATTTTTTGTCTAGAACTGCTTTAGTGACCGATATTTCTTTGATAGTTTGTTGTGGTGTGATGGTAGACGTCGAGTAGTGGATTAATGCTTGTATTAAAGCAGAGGGATCTTGGTGCATGTTGGTGAGCACTCGGTCACCCTTTGGATGCTTCTAAACGAATCCGAAACCGCTTTGGGAATGATCGTTTGGGGGGTCGTGACGTTGCTGGAAGACGAAGATGTTGATCTAAATACGAAGAGAAGAAAGAACACAACGATGATGGCGATGATGATATGCTTGGTATTAACCGGATGTTGTGTTCTCGACCTCATATTCGACGAAGATATGCAACTTAAGCAAGTGTGAATGTATGTATATATACAAATATTGTAGATGGGTATTGTGATACTTAGAGTTGAAGTGATTATATATATTATAAATTGTATGATGCAGGACATGAAACCAAGAAAGTTTATGAATGAAGCAAAAGGGTTGTTGCTATAGTATTAGTTGGGTGTCAACGAATCTGATAAGATGGTTCACAAGTAAAGGTAAAGCAAGATCATATGGGTCACATTGGAAGTCAGATATCATCGGTTGATTTGGGTTTTTCAAGGAATCTGGTAGGATTGTTAATTCTTTGTTATAGAGAAAACGTGGCACTTTGAAGTCACTAGTTTACCTAAACATTAAGGTGGATTTTAGTCATATGTTGATTTACTCCATTCATATTTAAAAACTTGGCTAACATAACAATTTAAGATTGTAACACTTGTCATGCTTTACACTAATTGATGTTCGGATTTCCTGTTCAATTTGAGTAAATGATTATTATGCCCTTGTTAACACATAAAATTGTAAAGATAATAATAAACTTCATAAATGAGCTCAAATAAAATGGCGTTAAGTGCATATAAGGAGCTATTCGAGTATAAACGAATAGCCAGAAACTCGACTCTAAGTATCACAATACCCATCACCACTAAGGAGCTATTCGAGTATAAACGAATAGCCAGAAACTCGACTCTAAGTAAACTTCATAAATGAGCTCAAATAAAATTCGTTTCATATAAGGAGCTATTTGAAACGAATAACTCAAATAAAATGGCGTTCAATTTGAGTAAGAGTATAAACGAGCAGCTCCACTAAGGAGCTATTCGAGTCGACTTACCAGAAACTCAACTCGAAACAATCTATAGGCCATTTCAGAGCACAATTAATAAATGAACTCAAGCTCTTACTTGAGTCACAAACATAAATGCACATATTTTTTTTTGTTGATATACTAGGTTTCTTTAATGTAATGAATATACAAATGTTACCAAATCCCAGCACCAAAATGAGCATTTTGATATCGGTACCGATACCAAATCTTTAAGAAAATCAAAATCGGAAAATTTGGGATCGGTACCACATGGTACCGGCATTTACCGAATTTTTGCTTAAGGTACCAGTACCGTACCGGTAACGAATCAAGCATTTTCGGTACATTTATAGAAAATTCGTGATCGAAGTTTTTAGAAAATTTGGGATCGGTACCAATTCAGTACCGAGCTCATCCTAGGTTTATAATCTTCATTCGACATCCTATAACTATTTATAAATATATGAGAAAATTACTGTTTGCGTCCCTGTGGTTTTACGACAGAGACACAATGAGTCCCCAAAAAATTTTTTGAATTGGTTGAGTCCTCGTGGTTTCAGGAACGAACCATTTGAATCCCTGTCGTTTCTTAACTTTCAGGGTAAACTTTCATTTTACTGAAACCACAGGGACTCAAATTGTTCGTTTCTGAAACCACAGGGACTGAAATTGTTTGTTTCTAAAACCACGGGGACTTAACCAGTTCAAAAAAATTTTTGGGGACTCATTGTGTCTACGCCCTAAAACCACAGGACGCAAACAGTAATTTTCCTCTAAAAATATTGAAAAAAAACGTATTTATCAAACGCATCATACACACATTAAATAGTAACATATATTAAGCGAAACCCATTATATTTTCAGCATTCTTGAGCTAAGATAAAATCTGCATGTCCTGGGTTGGTGGCCCTGTAACAGAAACAAAGTCTTATAAACACCTGACGGTTCTGGTTTCAAGTCCCGAGAAGTAAAAAAGAAATTTGCCTTTATAGAAAAGAAATAAATCAGCCTGTACTTGTTCTCATTGGGGGCCATGTTGCCACCCATATAAATAAGATATTACATGAATCCTTAGTGTATGTGTGACCTTACCATAGCCATAACTCATCACCAAAGTTTTCCCTAAAATATATATATTTTTGCCCTTTCACATTTAAATTATTTTAAACCAAAACTAAAAACCTGTACAAGTTTAAAACCCCCTCAATCCTTCAAAAAAAAAAGAGAACAAAACATCCCGAGCGCTTTAGAAACTGGTTTTAGGATCTTGAACGCTCGATATTCTTCTTCGCGGATCACTGTTGGTTGATCATAATAATGATGTTGAACGATTCGATAAATTCATCTATAGTTTCACCCGTAACGAAGTAACGATTCCCGTTGACCATTGTCAGCATAGCCCTTTTTGGTCTTGGTTTTGTCAAGACGTGCTTTACGGACCGCGTGTTGAATTTGTCTTTCGTGTTCTTTAAGCATTTCATCCATATTGCCACCTGGCGGGACTAACGGGCCCGAATAGTGGATCCGGTTTTTCTTTTGAGCATAACCCTGTAATCATAGCACATAGGAGGTTAGCTTTTAACTACTTTTTGTATATTGTTTGATGTTCGCATGGGCGTTTTAAACTAATTATGTGATTAAAAAGCATGAGAAGCCGCCAGCAAACAAACAAACGAACACGAACAGAGCATGTCCGTGTTTGTCGTTTTCATGTTCGTTTATGTTCATGACTTCATTCGTTAACAATATAAATGAATGGTTACCAAATGAGCACGAACTTCATTTAACTTTGCCGAATAAACGATCGGACATGCACAAATTAAAAGAACAGGGTTTTCTCGTTCGTGTTCGTTTATCAAGATAATGAACATGTTCATGCTCGTTCATTAGCAACAGGAATGGTTAACTAACAAAAATAACAGAACATAAAGGAACGATCATAATTTAGCTAAAACCGCTTATAATTAAATAAGAACAATGTATTGAGCCTAAAAAGTTACTAAAACTAGACAAAATTGTAATAGGCCTAACAGTTTAAATGAATATACTAGCAAACGTAAACTAACAAACACAAGCGAATGAATGTAAACGAACGAACTTGAACATAAGTGAACAAACGAGACATCTGTTTGCGTTCGTTCATTTAACTAAATGATCAAAAAAAGCAGATTGTTCATGTTCGTCGGTTATTAAATAAACGAACATAAATGAACTTCCTGCTGAACAGTTCACAAGCAGTTCACTGAATGTTTGGTTAGTTACAAGCCTCTCTATGAGCGTTTGAAAAACTCTAAAAGTCCATAGAATTGTTACTAAACAGATCAATACATGTTTGTTCATTTAACAAAAAGAAAAAAAAATGTTCATGCTCGTCCGTTCATTTATTAAACGAACATAAGCAAACTTCCCACTGAACAGTTCCTAAACACATGACTAAACATTTGATTCGTTTCCAATCTACGAGTGTTTGAAAAACTCTAAAAACATAGAAGTGTTAGCATTGTTAACAAAGAGAAATGTGAGCAAAAGTTTTTCAAATAAGACAAAAACGAGGGTAAATATAATTTTACTCGTAAGTCGTATGAAAAATCTAATAATTACTTCAACCGCGTGACAATAGTAAAACTTATAAAACTATTAGTATTGCTAACAAAGAAAAAGTTGAGTAAAAAGTCTTACAAATAACGCAAAAAGGAGGGGTAAATACATAATTTTACTCGTAAGTCATATTAAACTTCATAATACTTCGACCGCGCAATAATTATAAAACCTTATAAATATTAAATACCTTTCCGGGCACATGCTCATGCTTCTTATAAGAAGAATTCGGGTCATCCAACATAAGGTGAGATGATGACTCAGTGTCGTTTAATTGATGATATTTTCCATTTGAGCGATCTTCGGGCCAATGTGCACTAGTACCTTTGCTATGGTCCAACCGTGAGCTACCATGCCAAGCTAATGAGTTTGAGAACCGTGATAACTGGGCCCCACGATGTTTGTAGTGGTGGGATGAATCGGGCCCGTTATGTGGTTCATCTGATTTTTCGGGTTGTTTTAACCGAGTGTTGTAGATGCCATTGTTTAATGAGCCTCTGGAAGGTTCGATAGGAAACCCTGAACGGCCATCTTCTTCGTGGGTGAATTTCTCGCTACTACTTTCAGGATTTTGTTGTTCTAGCCGTTTCTAAAACACATCAAACATAATGATTATTGGATTTTGCTTCAATATGTCTTTCGGTTTCCCAAATTGTTTACATGACTTTAGCACATTTAAAACTAGGTGTAAAACGAGTGAAGCCGGTTGTCTAAGCTTGAACTCAGCTCGTTTAACTAAAGAGAGCTCAAGCAAGACTTGTTTCAAGCTCTATGTCTAAATTTTGAGCTGAGCTTGTTTATCATTAATTTAAGTATACATATAAATTATAAACTAGATCATTCGTTTTTTGAATCTTAATTTTTTTAAATTGCAAGAAATGGTTGAAATGCAATGTTTATTCATCTCTCCTGAAATTAAAAACAAAATATGTATAAATTCTGTTTATTTATTGAACCTACACGTGTAAATCGTGTACAGGTTATATCACCAACACGTGTAGGTTAATGTTTAGAAATTATAAAACATCTATTCATATTAATTTAATGGTTCTATTCATATTAATTTAATGGTTTTTTATGTACATAAGCTCAAAATAATTTAGCGTTTTGTAATAAACCTCTCCCCACGTATACAAATAATCGGGTTACTTTTATCATAATATAAACGTTTATATGTAAGAACTAAAACATTTTAAAACTATGAACTATTTATAAAATAAATAAACAATTTAACTTTGTTCTTTTGGTGCTCAAAATAATTTAGTGTTTTGTAATAAACCTCTCCCCACATATACAAATAATCTGGTTGCTTTTACCATAATTATATAGTCATATATTTATTATATCAAATAAAAGTTATTAATATTATACTACTAATAAGCTTACTAGGCCGTGCCCAAGTCAAGCTTATATATGAATCCCAAGCTCAGGCTCGTTTATTAAACGAGCTCCAATTTAAGCTCAACCTTTTACTGAGCCGATCTGGATCAACTTCAATAAAAGAAAATAAAACTTAATTACCTTTATGGACGCATGCAATTCGGCATTAGCATCAGGATGTGGCTGAGCTCTGGATTCTCGTGTACCCTTTCTTGACGGTTCCACTCCACGCCCTTTCCCGCCCCCCGCTTTATTCCTGCCATCGTAATAAAAGACAATAAATATCACCGTCTTATTCATGAGCTTCATAACAAACCCGTATACTGTAAAAACTAAAAACCCTAAAAAAATTAATAAGCATTACCGTCTTATTTCATCGTCCCGTAATTTAGCATCATACTCCTTACTAGGCGGGTACTTGGGCAAAGTTGAAGGATGACAAGGAAACGGCTTTGTTGTGAAGAACTGTATTTCAAATTCAAAGAATAAAGTAGACGGGCCCCACAAACAAGAGATTGTAAAGATTATTAAATTAAGGATACAAGTGTACCTCACTTTGTAGTGCAGCAGATGAAGATCCACGGTTGTTGGGTTCGACCGCTAGAAGAGAATCCAGAAGTGCCAAAGCGGATGGTGGGAAATCTTTAAACGTGTCGGACACACAGCGTTTGTAAGGTTGTTGTGGTTTGAAAATCGTAGCATGAGGTAACCTTGATTTTCTCCAATATTCTTCCGATGGTGAACCACAAAGTTTGAAGATTTTATGTAGTTGTTCCACCTGTGAATTATATAAAAAAAAATAATCTGTAAATTAAGAAAATGATGCGTAAAGTGAACAAAATGATATTCTTGTGTAATAGGGTTGTGTTTGTGAGCTGGCGGAGCTTTAACGAGCCCGGGCCTATAAATAAGCTTGTCTAATAAACTAGCCTAAGCCCAAGCCCAAGCTTCACTTACTGAGCTCGACCTCACTAGCGAGCTTATTATTTATAATTTTATTTCAAATATTTAAATATATAGTCATATAACAATTACTAATACGTATAAAACTATGATAAAAATACATATATATTATGTTATATATAAAAACTATAATTGTAAATGTATACAATTAAATACTAAACCTTGGTTTTAAGTTATGCAATGCGTTTCGATGCGTTTTGTCCAAATATCCGATGCGCGATGCGTAATGCACGTTGTGAGCGCATCACGTATGCGGTGAGCTCGCCAATTAAGAAAATACTAGAAAATTGAAGCATGCCTAAATATGTGCACATTTTGCTATTAGCCTAATATTCAAGTATTTAACATTAAGTTAATATATATTCAAGTATTTAGCATTATGTTAATACAAACAGAGTAGCAAAATCAAAAAGAACTAATAATTAATAAACCCTTTTTTCTCTATTTTGAACTTATGAAGCTTTACAATTTCCCGATTATCATTATTAGTGCCCCACTAATGGCTGCAGTTAATAAAATTAAAAAGAAAATGCCCCATTAATAGGAAGGGCAGTTAAGACTTAAGATCAAATTAAAAAGAAGATACGAAACTTGAAAGTAGCGAATCATAAAATGCGGCCTATCGGTGTATTTCACCTGACACGCCATCACTAATCGGATTTTGGAAGAACTGAAATTGATTGTTCTTGGAAGCACACTACTTTCTACAAACCTAATTTCCAGGTAAACTCACCGCATCTTGCGATTTTGGCACAATATTGGCGCAACATGGAATTGCTACGCATCGCAGCAAGTTATGCGCTCTTACCATCGCACCAGTGCATCAGCACAATATGCGCGGAATTTAAAACCAAGTACTAAACAATAAATAAGCCAAGTCTTAGCCGAGCTCGAGCTTAAAAAATGTTTCATGAGGCAAGCTCAAGCTTTAAAAAATAGAGCTCAAAAAGATCCGAGCTCATGCTTGAGCTCTAGTAAGTTAGACAAGCCAAGCTCATGTTACACCCCTAGCAGCTAGTATAAAACTAATTACGTAACCCTAAATATTAATATAATCAGAAACAGAATACCTCTGTTCTTCCAGGCATTATAGGTTTGCCGGCAAATAACTCCGCAAGAATGCAACCAGCACTCCATAAGTCAACAGCTACACCGTAATCAGTAGACCCTAGTAAAAGCTCGGGTGGTCGATACCATAAAGTAACCACGCGACTGGTCAAAGGTTGTCTTTGACTGCTGTTGAAAATGGTTGCCAACCCAAAATCACCAATTTTAAGGTTCCCGTTGTTGTCAATCAAGAGATTTGACCCCTTGATGTCACGATGCAGGACTCCACGTGTATGGCAATGTTCTAATCCACAAAGTAATTGTTGCATATAACATTTGATCTGCATTATAAATACATATAATCTTTATTAGAATAAGATTACACTAAACGTTTTTTGCTCCTAAAGGTACATTATTAAACATTTTTACTTCACTTAATGAGACATAACTAAAGAATATATATTTCAATCACTTAGCTTAATTTGATTATTCTATAATTTATAATTCCTCAAGAGTAATGTATGACTAATAATTAAGAAATTAGTTGCAGAAACCTTTTTTAATAACAATCCCAAATCTTTATACTTAAAAAATAAGTAAATGTGGTGCCACGTGGCACAATTCTAGGACACCTAAATTGTATTTTCCTGCTTTTTTATCCAATCGATTTTCTTATTTTCCTCTGCAATCAATTCATCCTTACCTTATTATTGATTGTTATATTTACAAAATAAAGTAAATAAACACATTTATATTATTGGATATAAAATCCAAATCTTCATTATCTCAAAATATCGTTTATAATTCCTATATCTCCATTACAAACTATTTAATATATCCTTTATTCAACATATGTAATGCATGGATTTCTAACCTTGTGAATATAATAAAGACATAAAACATCATATATCAATCTTAGGTTCATCTGAAAGGTACTAGAGAAAAATTTATAACAATATGTTTTACATAAGCTAATACTACTTTTTACATTACATATAGCAGTTATTATATAAAGTAATTCAACTAAAGTAATTTTTGCTCCAACATGTAAATTAAACATTTTTACGTAACATAATAACATGTAAGTGAAGAATATATATTTCAATCATTTAATTTAACTTATTTATTTTATAATATATTATATATACTCTATAGTTATGTGTAAGTAACAATTAACTAATTAGTTGTAGAAACATTTTTAACAACAAACATAAATAAATATAACAATATAAAACATTATACATCAATCTTAGGTTCATTTGAAAGGTTCTAAAGACTAAAAAGAAACTTAAAACAACCTGTTATATATAGGTTAAAATCATATTCGTGCTATATAAATTAATTCAAATACGATAAGAATTCATCAGCATGAAGTGTTACAAGCAAAACAGATTTAGTTTTAATGCAATAAACAGCGTTACAAGGTATGAATCATACGAGATACACATGCATAAAATAGCATATACACATGGATACAATAAATATAGCAATGATTAAAATTTACCTGCGGTTCAGTAAACTTAACCATAGGTGAAGCTGCAAGACCAGCAAGATCATGGTCCATGTACTCAAACACAAGATACAAGTTACCCGAAACCCGAGATGTTAATAAACCTTCAAGCTTCATCACATTTGGATGATCTAACCGACGAAGAACAATGATTTCTCTTGCCATAAAACGAACACTTTCGGGATCCATTTTAGCAAACCGCACTTTCTTTAACGCAACAATATTTCCAGTTTCAAGATCACAAGCTCTGTACACGCTGCTATAAGTTCCCTGCCCAATCTGCATTGAATTCCAAATGTCACATATACATACAAGAGTGTGTACCTAAAGGTTCATATACTTGGATACACAAAATACGCATACAATACACGATGCGGCAAAACTAGATTAACTATTTACCAGTTTCCAACTGTTTAGCCTGATTTGATGACTTTTACTCCTATTTCACAAAGCGTTTCTCGCAAAAGTGTCATCTTTTATCATTATATCTATAAATTCCTTAAACAATAAAAAAAATGACAAGAAAATATCATCAAATTATTATCACTTCAATCAGGAAAAGTGTATCCAGTAATGTTATCAAAGTTGGGGGATGCTTCAGTCTCAATCTCACATGACCACTTTCAAAACACATAGTTAAAATCCCAAAGAATCTAAAAACAAACAAACGTACCTAGTAGCATCCCACTCAAAACACAATTAAAAGGTCCAAAAGAATCTAAAAAACAAGCAAGCAAGCAAGCAAATGTGCGCAGTAAAATTTCACTCAAAACACGGTTAAACATCCAAAGAATGTAAAAAACTAACAAACGAGCACGGTAAAATCCCACTCAAAACATAGATAAACATCCAAAGAATCTAAAAACAAACATACCCAGGAAAATCCCAGTCATGCAAAAGCTACTAGTAGGGTCCGGGGAGGGTAGGATGGGAACAAACTTTCCTCTATCCTGGGATGCTCCCACTGAAACCCCCGGCTCCAAAAACCTTTCTTGGCATGCGAGATATAGCATCCAAAAAGCATAAAGTGTGACATAAGGAACCAACAATAGCAACAAAATAAAAGGTACTAAAATTAGTGGCAGGAAACTAATTGCTTGAATCTAAAACTATATTTAATTTATAACTATTCACATAATCACACAATATCATCAATTCCAACAATCAAGCCTACCCAGTATAATACCATTCATATTAATAAGCCAGTAAGCTACTGGTAGGGTCAGAGGAGGGTAGGATAAGGGTAAACCTCAGCTCCAAAAACCTTCTTTTTTAAATTTCCTTTTTTACATTTACAAATATGAAGTACAATTATTCATATAGAATATAATGTAGCTAACAAAATCAAAGCAAACAACCATACACAGTATTATCAACAGAAACGAGTATATCATAATTCATAAATAAGATTATCAAACCTTATCTAACTTCTCAAACGAGTCTGCCCTACGTGGCAACCACCCTTTAATCGCTTCACCGGCCACAGCCGTCAACCAAGCCGGCCACCCAGCCGCCTCTTGTGCACCATCAACTCCATTAGCAACACTAAACACTCTACACATTTCCGGGACCACACCATTCCGGTTACTCTCAACTTTCACCAGCTTCTGACCCATCTGCACCAACGATTGCACCACCGGCTGCTCGTAAACCACCACACTATTCCTTTCACCCTCATCCCACAGTGGCTGCACTAAGCTTGATCCAGTGTCCACATTCCCCTCTGAAATAAGCCTAGCAGTGACATCATTCCTACCATTATCAACCTCCACTGCCACGTCATCCCTTCTAGAAGACCCAAGAAACCGTTTTGAAGATCTCTTTGATTCTTTGTCGACATACTCATTTGCTGAAACCCCTTTTGAGCAAATGCAGCCCATAACTGTTCAATTAATTCCCAGTTGCATTATTATCAAAACCCTAGTTTCCTAAAAACCAAAGCAATTTAAGATCTTTAATAGCAAATTGAAAAATTACAGACGATGGTTTTGAAATTGAGATGAAAATAAGGATACCCAGATCGAAAGATTTGTTAAAAACGTAAAATTGAAGCCAATTGTATTATTATCTTGAACCCTAATTGGGGGAAAACCGATTCAAGATCCCTAATTGCAAATTGAGAATTACACACAGTGGATGTGAAATTGGGATTCAAATACGGAAATCCGGATCGAAAGATTTGTTAAAAACTAAAAAATTGAAACGAATTATGGGAAGATCCGGCAAAGTCAACGGGTCAAAGATCGGAAAAACTTGATTTTTATGATATTATTATTATTGTTAAGAACAAACCTAATAGCAAAAGGATATGAGAAACATACATGATACATATGTATGGAGAAAGAGAGATATTTCATAATCATGTGTGTATGTTACAATAAGATACAATGAAGTATTTATATGAGGAGGAAACTTGCGGAGGAAGCTAATCTAAGTGTTGATAATCATAATATTTAATATATTTATAACACTCTCCCTTGGTGATCAACTTAATACGTTTCGATATGCTGTCTCATTAAAAACCTTGCTAGGAAAACCCAGTGGAACAAAACCATAGTTAGGGGAAAAAGAGTGCAGCGCGTATTGTCTCCCCCTGATTTATATATCCGTTAGAATGATAAATATCGATCTTCTGCGAAAGCTTCAAAACGTTTGTACACAATCATTTGTGTCTTCGTCCCTTTACATGCAAATTGTTAAGTTGAACAATATTGCATGGTCTTCGCGTGAAAACTTTGGTTTTGTCATCTCGTAACCATATACTATTGTATTGATACCCAGTTGTGTTTCTCTGCATGACAAGACTAACAAAACTTGTTTTGATGGGTTAGTAAAATATAAACGCATATCTTTCATACCTGAAATATATGTTTTAACCCATTTTGATGTCTCCTAGCTAGACACATGTCGATAAATATAAATAAAGAAAATAATAATCAAATATAGCTAACAATACGATATAATGCACTTATGCATTTAATTGTGGTGTTTTCGAACTAATAATAGTTCATATTCGGGTAGGAAATGATATTAGAGTGTATTGTTGGACATCCATTAACGTACTCAAAGAATGAATCTTTTCTTTGGTAAAATGTGTCAACATCTTTTAGATGTACTTTCATGGATTAATAAACATATAATTACACATATACTCGAACTGCAGGTCAAACAATAATCACATCATGTCAAGGTATTTCAAAAATTATTCTTCTAAAAGTTCTGCAGTTTCTCTCGATGATTTGTACATCATCACTGTAAACTGTGATTATATGAACTTTTAAGAGTAAAATTTTGATAAAAGCATGGCTAATGACATCCACCTTATCTCCCTCCTTATCAAAATATTTCCTGATTGCATGTACCACGCTGAATCTGACTATTTAGTCCATATGCAATTTCTTAACCTTGTAGAACATTTATTGATACTTTCATGCCGATGCTTAGGCGTTTTCAATCCATCACAAAATTCTTTCTATCTTAACCAATTATTAATGTGCATTCACTCCTCATGAGTTTCGCTATATGAACTTGCTCATTTGACACATGATATGGTCTGAATTATATATATTATTAAATAAATATTTTCTACACTTTTGAGTATATCTAAGATTGTTTTTTATAAATTATACTCATTCATGATTCATATTAAAAGTTTAAAAGTTTTAAAAGAAAAAAAGCTAATATAAGGTGTTTTTACTAAACTTGAGAGCACCGAGTAATTAGTTGATTACTATTATTATTATTCTTATCCACCATGTTATTAAACTTGAATTATATATAATAACATTATTATTAAGCAAATAATGTACTATGGTCAAGAAAAGAAAGATGAATGAGTGTTGGGTACAGGGTCTTGCAACGTCAAACAATTTTATTGTATTTATTTATATTAGTGTCAACTGAATTAATTTTATTTGGGCTTAAAATTAATAAATTCTATATAGATGCAGTGGGCCGACCATTTTATGGTTTTCAAAAGGAAATTTAAAGTCCAAAAAAGTTTGGAGTCGAAAAAGGTTTTTTTTGGGTGCTGAGCATATAAATTATAAAAGAGGCGCCAGTCAGAGAGTAGAATTGGAGGGGAATTCTTTAGAGCCGACTACAACAGAGAAAAGAAACCTACGCAAAAAAAGACAGAGGAAGAAAGCAGTTGGTTTGAGCAGAGAGCTTTTGGGTTCAACACCTACTCATCCAAACATTATTATTATTTGGTTTGAATTTATTGTTTTCGTCATGAATTTATTATTTGAACCTTATTTGTTTGTTTTGTTCTTGAGTATGGTTGTTGGCTAAACCCCTAGATCACCTAGGTTTATGATGAACTTTTGTTGACGTTGGATTTTAGTTTGGATTTTATTTTTGTTATGGTTTATGATTAAGTAAAAGGTTTATTGTTATTTATTCGATGCATATGTGTGCTTAGGATTGTTTGACGAGTTTTATTGTTTCACAGTTTCCTTGGTGATTGTCTGTCATATGATAGGATTCTATTAGGTCATCTACTATGTATTTTTGACTAGTTTTAGTTGATTTGCAATAAAGCCATAGGAACAATATTAATAAATCAAATAGACTTAAGTGTGCCGCTAATCTAAATCTGTAAGGTGATAGATTATATGATAAGTCTTGGTTGTTTAAGATTGCTAGATTTAGTTCTTCGTAAGGAGTCCGTCTGGGTTGATTTTTCAGCCTTGTTTATCTAGTCGAGTGAATACTTTAAACTACCTTTGATTTCCGCGCTGTAAGGTAGGATTTCTTATAGAGGTACTTGTCATAAAATTATTAGCAACCGTAAGCGAGTTAATTAAACTGGTGTTTTTAAGAACTTAATAGAGATCCATAGGTGTTTTCTTGAGAAGGGTCAGGGGTCCTGTTCGGGTTTTCTTTAAGTGACTATTTTAAGATCCCGATTCCATAACTTAGCATTTTCCTACTATTTGATAATTGATGCATTAGGGATTCTAGCCTAGGTGGTTGTTTGTCATCATTTGAATTAAGTTTAGGTTTAACTCGTCTTTAAGTCTTAGTGATTAATTTAAATTAGTTTATTAGTAAAACCCCTCAAAATAATAATAAATAAATAGTCGTGTTTGTAGTTAAGTCTAATTTAGCTAGTTAACGTAATTAAAAGAGTCTCGTGGGTTCGATATCCGGACTTACTTAGTTGTACTAGAGTCGACCGGGTCACTTGCCGGTTAGTAGTTTAGTTAAGTTTAAGAGTCTAGAATTTATTACTTAGTGTCTAGATTAGCGTATTTTTTTATATAACTACTTTTAGCACATCAACACATCAATTTATATATTATATATCAAAACCCATATTGTACCATTCTTTGTTTATTAAGATATGATAGCCATTAGGTACAATTTCTTCTATGTATGCTTATTGGTGCACAATAATCACATCCTTAAGATGTTTCAATTAATCTTTTAAACATTCGCGTGATTAGGAACTCTTCAAGAGTTCCAACATATAAAATAATCATAACGTATTCAAATATGAATATGTATACAACATGAGTCACAGTGTTCTCGAGAACATAATTTACATGATTTGATAATTCAAATCCTTAATAGACTTTCATTTAAACTTTCAGTATCAACTGAATCACAATGTTTGTTAGACGCATATCAATTCTCTTTTCGTATTACCAGACTATTTAGGTATCAGAAAGACATTGCTTCCACCATTGGAGAATGTGTCTCCTCAAAATCAATCTTGGGTCTTTACAAAAATCCTTGAGCCTACAATTTTTCCATATATAACTTAATTCATAATTCACATAGAAGACCCTTTTTGTATGGACTACAGTTCCAAAAAACTTTCCGTTATATTAGAGCATTCAACTCTTCCATATTTGCGCCTTTCCACTTTGGCCAATCGTTAATATGCTTTTATTCGTAAGCAGATCTTAATCTTGATCCTCATCATTCCATAATTTTAAACGCTATATTGTATACAAAAGTATAACGACGTTGATTTTATTTCGATTCCATACATCTCATAGACATGATAATATATATTTATTGAGAGCTCTTTGTTTTCAGGTACCTAAGGTTCTTCAAGAACCATCATGTCTATTATCTCTTAAGAGACCTTTTTACTATACCTCGACTTGACCATCTTTATTACTTGCTCCAATTTTCGAGAAATCCTTATTCTTGGAATCGACTAGTCTACCACACTTCAGACGTGCCTTAGACTCACTAGTCATTATCAATGTATGGTTGTCCTTCCAAGACGTTTATATTAATTGGAGCATAAGAAGTTGTTATATGTGTTTTAGCTAGACACTTTGTTTTGGTCAGTGAATCGTCTGGTAATTGATTCGTTAATCTTTATACATGAATTATTCTTTGAACTTTTAGTTCGTATAATTTAATTTGAGGATCAATGGTAATTCAAACTAATTTCATTTTCCAACTGCTTTATATCTCCCCCTAATGTTGGGAATGTTGCTTCACTAAAGTGAAGACCAATGAGCCATAAACAAATCTCATTAATAGCTCTATGTAACACCCCGGCTAAAGCGGAAACGCCTGAGTGTGACGTACAGATTGCTCAAACACACGTGACACTATTAGGTGACCATAATAACATTATTTCATTTAAATCTTCATGTAACACAAGTTTATCAAATAATACAAGTTGTAACAAATAAATAAACAAATAATAAGTTGTTCTTTGAATATCCTATAGGCATGCTATGTGTCTTCTAACTTTCATCCTCGTATCTTTACACCTGTAACATATGTATAAAATAAAGTCAGCTATAAACATAGCTGGTGAGAATCCCACAGTTTGATATAATCATACAATTCCATGAAACTTGTGAAATGAGCACATAAGGGTTCTTTACATTCGATGCAATGAACCTGAGTGTAAAAACCATACGAAGGTCCTTTCCAGTTGGGGCTACCAACGTACTCGGATATGAGGTCCCTTTTCCACTCGATACAAATGGACCTGAGTGCAAAGGGGGGCGTATAATCATACTTAATGAGGCAACCACTTGAAATCCACGTATATAACAAATAAGCAAGTAAGCACACAAGTCCATGATATGAATTGTAGTTTGTAAGCAATATCGTAAATAATTGAAGTTTTGTAAGATACATATGCTACCCCAAAATATGAAAACGTTTAACAAGGGGTTGTGAGAAACTCACCTCGAAAATGAAGATCAACTTGAAATATAAAGCGAAGCGCATTTAACGAAACCGAAGAAACTGAAAGAATCCGAAACGATTGAACTCCTCAAACTATAAATAAAATAGATACAAATATTTAAGGACAAACTAACGGGATTAAAAGGTTATATATATTTGGCTTTTAGGTGTTAAACATCATTTTATTATATTTTATTAGCATTTTATGGCTTCTTATATTATAATATTATATTTAAAGTTTTAAAGGAATTTTAATGATCTAAGATTATTTTAATATTATAACTAAGTTATTGAAGTAAAGGGTAACTAGTTTTGTTTAAGTTAACGATTTTGAGATTAACTAGCAAACGAATTATGGTTAACGAATGATAAGCTAATGATTTTAAAGTTAACGGGTTATGTTTGACGAAATATAAGTTTAACGAATTTCAACAAATAAATTAAGGTTTAACGACTTAAAGTTAGCGAACGAACAAATTAAAGTTGACAAGTTAAAGCTAACGCGTCGTGACGGAAATATAAACAAATTTTAACGATTTAACGAGTGAAAGCTAAGTTTTTGATGCAAAATAAAAAGTTATAATCTATAAAAATTTATTTAGATTAAAAAAATACAATTTTATTTGATTATTATGATTTCTAAATAATTTATTTTTATTTAAATAGAAGAGGTTTAATGAAAAATAAAATAACAAAAAGAAATGCAATGACCCGGGTCCTCTGGGTTACAAGAAGCTGAGTTAACCATTAGACTAGCAAGAATTAGTTGTTGACATTCCAGAACTAAAAACTATATATGTTCAAGTACAGGTTCATCTTCATCATAAAAAAAACCCTAGATCTTAATCTGTAAATCTGTTCATAGTTCGATTAAATTAAGTTGGGGGTTTTGTTTAACATCTATCAACTATCAAAAACCAAATAGTTATTACCTGGTTTGGTTATGGATTGAAGGTGAACAACGAACTCGCCGGAAACAACTTTGACGGATCAAAACGGAATTATTGAGTGTTTTCAAGTGGAATTAGAGATTGTGAGTGAGTTTAGATACAAGTGTAGGTCCTATTTATACTACGAATTGAAACGTAACTCGTTAATTGGATGTTAATTGATTTGGCCAAAATTCTGGCGAAGGTTACGGGATTATATCGTTGATTTATAGGTCGTTATAACTTATGATTATTGAAGATTTACGTTCGTCAACGAAGTCTACGGTTGTTACAAGAATTTAATTTGATTAATTTGCGAGTTTTACGGGTTTATTTGGTCGCCGGAAAATCACGGCACATCGGAACGTCGCCAGCCGGAAAAACGTGACAGGGGGGTGGGTAACAGGCTGGAATCTTTATGTTATAATATAATAATATAATTTAAATATAATTACACATTAGACCCTCAAGTTTCCAAGTATATTAAATCAGAAATTAAAATAAACTTACCAAATGAACCTTGAACTTTGAAATGTTTTAAAATTTAAATATAATTTACGAATTAGGTCCCGAACTTTGAGATGCGTTAATAAACGTAACGTGAAGTTATAATTTGGACATTTAACTTATTATTTCAACTCGTTTAAATAGAAACTATAAATCTCGTAGATTCTTTATTTGAACAACATGAACAAGAAACGAATGAACGATAAACGTAAATCCCCGTGTATATTATATTAATGATGAACGTTAACCACGAACATAACGGTATGGCGAAATAGGTCGGTTTAACGATTACGAATACAAACCCAAATAAAAATAACGAATGACACGTAAAATACATGAAACGATTTTGAGATATAAAATACATATATATATATATATATATATATATGTATTTTATATCTCAAAATCGTTTCATGTATTATACGTGTCATTTATATATATATGTATTTTATATCTCAAAATCGTTTCATGTATTTTACGTGTCATTCATTATTTTTATTTGGGTTTGTATTCGTAATCGTTAAACCGACCTATTTCGCCATACCGTTGTGTTCGTGGTTAACCCGACCTATTTTGAACACATGAACGTTAACCCGACCCATTTCGAATTTTTGGTTTTTGGTGTTATATATATATATAACACCAAAAACCGAAAATTCGAAATGGGTCGGGTTTTCAGGTTTGAAAAGTAACGAATGTTACAGGATTCACAACTTTTTGAAATTTCGTCCCGAAATTAAAATAAAAATAAAATTTTAAAAGAAAACAACTAATACAAGGAGTTGTTAAAAGGTTTTAACAATTTTACAAATACATGATTAAATAAAAATAATAACATCGATCTTTGAATGGCCCGAAAGACGCCACAAACTTGAAATATGACAAGGACACTTATATATAGGATGTACCAGCGGCGTATCCACCATGCCCTTATCATACTACATTTGTCTCGTCTTTCAAAATCATTCCAGGTTTCGAGTTATTGCACACAACCGTACTTATTATGTCTTTCATGCGAGGACTTAGATAATTACGTGTCGACCCATAATTACCTTTATCGTCGGATGGTCCACATAATCCGTCCCATTGTGTGGGTTTTAAAACATATATGAATAAAAACAATATGTTCTTATGTGAAAACTTGGATATCAAGAACGATGAACTATAGAAATCAAAATTAACAAAATATATAAACAAATCCTTGAGGATAAACAAAAGCATTAGGTCCAAATAAATGAAATCGTTGAAGTTTAGACGAAATAGCAATGTGATTGAAGTTCGAATAAAATAAACGAGATTCTAGAGTAACCTAGAATAATAATAACGAATGGAACGTTAAAGTCATAAATATCAACATAATTAAACGAAACATTGACGTCAAGAATAACAAATAAATACATGTGGCATCATGTAACACCCCGTAACCGCAGCGGAAACGTAAACGGGATGCGACAGACACCTCTGATATCAACCACATTGTTTATAAAGAAAACCGAATGCATTAATATACTTCAAAATTACATTATCTCATCTTTCATTACCGTCTAGGTGATACACACATCATACAATACGGTTCATAATTCTATCTGTTATAATGTATCCTAACGTCCAGCACGCAAACCTTACACACATCAAGCACTTAGCACGTAATCAATCACTTTATCTTAGTTGTACCTGAAAAGCATGTGAGAAAACGGGTCAACTACGAATAGTTGGTGAGTTTCACAATTCGAGTAAACCATGATAAATCATTATCAAAATATAATATTATCGATGTAATTATGCTGAGCCCACAAGTGAAACCTCTGACTATCACACACAATCCCCGTGGCATATCCCCCGCCCACGGACCCGTGACATATCCCCCGTCCACGGAACTGCCCCAAACCGCTATGTCTAACATTACATAGCAAAAAAATATATATAACACCCAACATAGACATGTGCAACTGGCTGGGAAACATCAGCAAATCCATGCCGGACCAGTTGGGTTTGTCAGACCAATAGTACTATTCACACTCTACCGGCTTTTAGCTAATCACTCGTGTTGCGGGGCCTTACAATGTTAGCAACTCAGACAATTACCATCTTAGTACATTTCCGTACGATTCCCGTACAATAAACATTATATAAATACATTCATTTCCATGCGATCGGCATGTACTTAAACACTTTGATAATAACATGCTTTCCGCCCCGGAAAAAATATTTAAAACAGTTCAATAAAAAGGGGCTCGTGAAACTCACCTTAGCACATGCAAGCAGGTAACAACAATCAATATCAGTTAACCCGTCCAATCTGTAATATGATCCCTACGATCATTACTATACACTCAATATTAATATAACTTTAATAGTATCAACCGGTACATCTGGGGACACTGTTAACCCAGCACTGTACCCGTTCTGGGGGCAAGGTTAACCCAGAAACACTTTTCCGGACTCAGATTGTGATGTCGTTTAGAGTTCCATGGTCACAATTTCTATTAGTCGTTTTCTCGTTTTGCGTGCCTAGCACGAATATCCGTTTTATGTTTCAAAAATGAGTTTGGTCACACACGACCCGAAAATAGTGGTTGTCTGATAATTTGATTTAAAATGTGAAATTATAGCCCGGTTTAGACGTCCCGATTGGCCGCGGAACTCGTTTCCGTCTCTGGCGTACCGGAAACCGTTAAAATCGGTTAAAAATACCCAAATCATCCGACTTATTTTCGGATGATTCATTTTTACTTGTTTAACTCAATTATATGAAAATAGTCCATTTTTAAGGTTTTTATACACCAGTCAGCTCGCTTAAGCGAACTTCATCGGTTTACGCGTTTTAACTTTAAAAGTTTGATAATCAGCACGATTAATTATCCGTTTACTCTCGGATCTTGAAATTTTGCACAAATCACTTTTTAATAGTGGGGAATTTTATAAAAATATTTCCAGAATTAATTCTTATATTTAAAATTTATTTATCTATTTTTAAACACCATTTAAACACTAAATATGTCGTAAATACCAAACGATCTTAGAAAAATCCCAAATCTTTCCTGGATGTCCCCTGCCATCCACATAGTCCCCTGTAATTTTTTCCAGAACCAAAATCTTCTTTTACATCCCCTTTTTCCCAAAACCGAGCTAGAAATCCCTAGAACTCGTTTAACCGAAAAGCCTACTTAGACTTCTCCAACGGATCTCAAATTTTGTGTGTGACTTATAAATGATATCAAAAGCTTATCTACAATTTTCCAGAATTTTTCATGATATTTAACTATTTTTCACCATTTTTGGCCAAAACCAAGCATTAAATTCACCAACTATTCATCCTTTATCCAAAAATTACCAAAAATTCACAGAATTCATATTTTCATGTGTTTAACACCTCTGTAAAATTTCATGACCTAACTCTAAACGGCCAACAATATGTCCAAAAACACATACACCGACATAAACCGAATATACCTTTCGTTTTCCGCCACTACAAGCTACAAACTCGTCTTTCCGCCTTATCTACCACTAAACACAGATCCTACAAACAACATACCACAATACCAAGCAAGTCACACTCACGATCAAGCCATTTCTTTCATGGTTACGGTTATGATACTAAAAACAAAGATTTAACCGTAAAAATTCGTTTTTGATTCGTTTAACTCATTTCTTGGACCAAGATCCCTTGTATAACCCGTATACATCACTTGATCATGCAAGAATCGGTTTTCATCTTTGAAACCTCATTTTCTTGCAAACAAACTCAAGAAACGAAGATGAAAACGTATATAATTCGATCTTACCTCGGTTTTTCTTGCTAGAATTGTCGGTTTTTGATTCAAGACCTTGAGAGAATTAAAGGTTTGTTGGATGGTGTTTGTAAAAAAAGAAAATGGAATGTGTTTTGAGGTGGTGTGGTCCGATCGGACTAATGGATGGATGGGGTGGGTCCCACAAGTTCATTTTTGGCCACTTATTTGGATATCCGCAATCCGGATAATGTTTTGGATAATCTGGTTCAGTTCGTTTCTCGGTTAAACGTTTAATTCGGCTTAAAACGAGGCTAAAACGGTCGTTTTTCGGCTAAAAATGAAATTTATATAAAACCGATTTAAAAACTTAAACCATGACATTTATTAACTTAAAACGTCATATTATTAGTTATTACGCATCTTTTTCGGCTTGATCGATCGTCTCTTGCTCGGTTTGGTATTAAAGGTTTCGTTTAACGTACCGACGTACTATTAAATCGAAATCCTTTTTCTGTGCTTTAATCCACTTATCCCGAAGCTTTAATACTTCGTAACGTCACTAAATATCATATATCTCGTCTATAATTGAACCCTCGATTCATTCGGGTTTCAATAACTATCGATCGTTTGATCGCATATTCAATACGGTGAATTATATATTCACATACAATCAATACAATGAACCATGTATTCTCGTATAATTACCATGGTAACTCATGTACCCGCCATTACATATGACGTAACTAACGTCTACCGGTCAGGGTATACCTGGTTTCGTCGGAATCGTTACATTCTCCCCCCGTTAAGAAATTTCGTCCTCGAAATTTTACACGCCCACTATCTCCTTTCGAGAGAAAGGTGGGGGTTTTTCCTTCAGAATTCATCCTCGCGTTACCAAGTATAATCTGGTCCTCGCTGTGAATTTCCACTTAATCTTAATTAATAACGCTTGGTATGTCCAAACTGTTTAGCTTCTACTATCTCTACGGAATTAGTTATGATATCAAACATGTCTTCTATGAGTACCTCTATTACTAGTACTTTCGTTGCCTCATCGCTTAGGCACTTTTCAATCCGTATACATGGCAAAATATTATGTATAGTATTTAGCCCCTGGAGTACTTTAATCAATAAACTAAGTGACCAATCATGGAGATAATCTCATGAGGCCCAATATATTAAGGAGCTATTTTCGGTTTTGGCAAACCTCATATCACCTTTCTAAGGTGATGCCTTTAAAAATGCCTTGTCACCTCTTTCCAATGACAATGGTTTCCTATGAATGTTGGCATAAATCCTTTGCCAATCTCGCGATGGTTTCAACTCATCTTAAATATTATAAATCCGATTGGTTGTTTCTCGAATCAATTCGAATCTTATGGCTTGATTGACGCCCATTTTCAATTTACAAATTGGTGATAATTACTTCACCCATAGCAAGCTTCAAGCTCTCGATGCTTCCTTCCCCGCCTTTCAATAATGGAATTAGGATGACTATTTTGATCTGAGATCATTGAAAATGGTACTCCACGACGAGATACCATTTCACCATCAGGAATTTGGGCAAGAATTCATTGTAATATATTCCCACTAGCATTGGCGAATTTTCTGTCGTCGTGGCGTTCCCTAGGGTTTTCGGTGTGCAGCCTTATCTCTGGCATAACTCAATATTCACCAACACACGTAACCATATCTTTCTCCAAACTCGGCCATTAATAAAAATCCTTTCAGATATCCGTATCATCAATAGTCAAATCCGATCCCGGATGTATGGATCATTTCGATCTATGCGCTTCGTCAATGATTAATTCACGAAGGTCATGGAGGGTCGGGATCCAAACCCGATTTTTGAAGTAGCGAATTTAGTCCACGCGCTGTTCGAAATTCTTCTCATTGCCGTAAAGTTCCTCCTTTTCCAATTGTCCCTCTTTCAACGCCTCACGTTGAGCGACTCGAATCAGATCCGAAAAGTTCGACTGGACTATCATTCCCAACGCCCTCATTCGCAATGGCTTAACCCGATCTTTCCTACTCAAGGCATCGGTTACGACGTTAGCCTTGACGGGTGGTAACGGATGTCACAATCATAATTTTTTAACAACTCAACCCATCTTCGTTGCCTCATATTTAGTTCTTTCTGATCGAATATGTGATGCAAACTTTTATGATCGGTGAAGATGGTGCACTTCGTATCGTAGAGGCAATGTCTCCACATTTTAAGTGCATAGATAACCCCTCCCAGTTCTAAGTCGTGAGGAGTGTAATTTTACTCGTGTACTTTTAACTGTCGGGAAGCATAGGCTATAACCTTAATATACTGCGTCAACACGCATCCTAACCCTTTACGCGATGCGTCACAATATGCGACAAAACCATCGTCTCCATCGGGAGACTTAAAATCGGCGCTTGGCACAACTTTAATGGTTTCTATCTTATTTGGATCTTTGTGAAATCCTTGTTGCTTTACAACATGACCAAGGGATTATGCATTCTTTATTCAAAATCACCTTTTGAAAACTTCGCGTACAACTCCCCTTGCTTTAACACTTCCATAATTTTCCTTAACCGTCGATCGTGCTCTTCTTTACGTTGCGAATATATTAAAATATCATCAATGAATGTTATGACAAATTTGTCAAAATAAAGTTACAGACTCGGTTCATGAGTTCCATGAATGCTGCCGGCGCATTTGTTAGCCCGAAAGGCATAACTAAGAATTCATAATGGCCGTAGCGAGTCCGAAACACTGTCGTTGCAACGTCTTCCTCTTGAATCTCTCATTTGGTGATAACTATATCCACGATCAATTTTTTTCTAAAAATAAATCGTCCCTTGCAGTTGGTTAAACAGATCATTCACTTCGAAGAAGTGAATACCTATTCTTGATCGTCCCTTTATTCAATTCTCCCTGATCAACACATATCCTAACACTTCCGTCCTTCATTTCCCAATTAAAACTGGTGCACCCCATGATGACTAACTAAGTCGTATAAAATCTTATCCAGCAATTCTTGTAACTGATTGGATAATTCTTGCATCTCGGACGGTGCAAGTCGGCAGGATGCTTTAGCAACAGAGCTAGCTTGTGACATTAAATCGATTCTGAATTCGACCTGCCGGGTTGGCGGTAATCCAGGGAGTTCTTCTGGGAAAACTTGTGGAAATTTGCGCACCACCGGGATATCTTCTATATGTTTTCTTTTAAATACTATGGCAATCACGTTTGTTAAATACACCACGTCTTCTTGTCGTAAATATTATAACATCTCCAGATGAGATTTGAATGGCAACATAATACCGTACACTTTTCTCTGTATTTAATCGCTTCATCGTCCGAAAGAGATCTTCTAATCATCTTCTTTTCATATTTGATTTCTGATTCATGTTGAGTTAGCCAATCCATGCTAACTATTACGTCAAAACTTCTTTGCTTTACTGGTCGTAGGTCGATAAGGAAAGGTTAATCGTTCAGAATAATAGGACAATTCCGTACAATTTAGTTAACCATTAGGGATTTACCGTTAGCGATCCTACAGTATAGGGTTCTATAGTTTCACTAATCGGTATCTTTCCAAAGGGTAGGAGGTTAGCAGGAACTAACTTCTATCGACGACCGCAAAAATATCACTGAAGCCTATTGATTTAAAACTACAACGTACTTAATACCACTGTTGGATCATGACGTGCTTTATTTGAATTACTCACAAAAGCACGGCTCCTTGCTTGATCAGAGGTTGTTGCTTGTCATGAGGTTCATCTTCACTGCCACATTCATAGCAAGTACAACTGTTTGGCATAATTTGATTTCTTCGGATGGATTGTTATTGAAGTTGTTGGGTTCGGAGTGGTTGTACATGAATGGATTGGGGTTGCCGGTTCTCATGGCTTCAGTTGGTTCTACGAATGGGGCATTACGTCCATCTTTACCATACCTGTGGCCTACTATCACCCGGCATTCTTCTTTCTGCCGATAACTATATTTTCCACATTTAAGGAATGACCCTTTATGCGGTTCATGTTTTCGCACCAGAACTAGTCTCAGTATAATTCTGGGTTGTAAGACATACCTACTTATTCAAAGGCCTATCTTGCACTATGCCTTTATCACTTCTCTTCTTTAACACTCGACGTCTCACCTAACGTCCTTCCAGTCCGCTTCTCATAGAGTAAAATATATCAATGCTGGCTTGTGACACAACCCTTCCAAAGGTTGTATATTTTACATGATTGACTATACTCCTTATCGATGGAGTTAGCTCCCAATATAGCGCTCACTTCGCTTAATTTCAGGAGTAATTAGCCAAGTTACCAGACATGACAATTCCTTCGAACGATTAGCGTGTTCTAAGTGATCAGCACACAACATTTCTACCTTTCATAGCTCAGTTTCCAACTCTGAACTCAATTACTCGAATAAAAGTGCTCTAGCACAAGGATTTTAAATTCTGACCATATCATCTGAGTAAAAATTTTTCTAACTATAATTTTGTACCATCGTGTTCCATCACGACACAACATAATCTACCAACATATCTGTAGCATATTTCACTACACAATGTTTTAGACTCTTACCAATATCCTTAACCATTTCGATCTTTTCTATCCACTCGCTAATCTATTCCTCCCTTTACCATCAGTAAACTATTAATAATTTCCTTAACACAATCAACAGACATATCCTTCATACCGGATCTAATTCATTACGACTACTATTCATGTTTAGTTTATAACTAATACTTGTAGTCATAATAGTATTCGGTGGAACATTATCACTTTTAGTAATACCACCACGAATTGAAATATTCATATTCATGTGATTGCTCGATCTACAATCTTGCGATCACATTTGCATCACCCTAGCAGTGATCTGTGATACGACATTCGGTATCATCATCTGCTATCTTTGAGCAATCAACTAAATCATATCAATCTCCATCATTGGAGTTACTCTTTTTATGTCATTCTGCCGTACTCATCCCGTACGCAGTAATCAATACTAATCTCACCGTATAACTCGTTACCAGCTCAATCATAACAGCAGGTACACATACACACCAAATATTATCATATATATTACACATACCAGTATCTAGTATATATGTCTCACAAATATAATAACATATGGACTTAACCTGTCGTCGGTTAACGTTTTAAAAAATGTTTCATAACCCTTGTCATCAACTGACACCTAGATCTTTCTCAACAAAGATTAATGTTTAATATACTGGATTTCAATATCCTTCTGCATGTCAGCATAACCGATACATGCTCACCGTGAGCACCAAATGATTACGTACCACGGAGTTATAATATCCGTGTCTATTTGTATATCGGCATACACGGTATACCATCTACGAACAGCCAACTATGCTATAATGACTCCAACACCTCTTTGTGTATGGGTAATCATTCTATTCGAGCATACATGGGCGTAGGCATCTAACGGATATAAGGATAACATAGGGAGTTGCAAGGTTCAAGGTAATCGCGCAACATGGGTTGCCTTCAAATATTATTAATTACTATTATGGGAAATTCTATCACTTGCTCAGTCAATGTCCTCAGGCGTTCTAGGTTCGTTGAAATCGGTAATTCTCGATCTGGAGGTGTTATGTCTCATATGTTTGAGAGTGAGAAATACATATATATTCTTCTATATATTATTTTTATCTGCTGATTAATTATTAAATTTATTATTATCATTATTTATTTATTTATTTACCTTAATGGAATAAGAATGGGTTCAGGTACGGATCCGTCCGTACGTGAGGGTCGACGGTTCGGGTGAACATCCGGGGTTATTAGGATATACGGTACCGGTGTTGGTAGGGTAAGGGATTCATCAATTTTGGTTGGGAGTGACGGTTACTAGATATTCCTGGTTAATGTCAAACGGGAGATCTAACTTGGTACTATCATAACTATGGCCCGATAAGTCAGACTTATCATCAACCGATGCTCTAGAAATTTCGGCATCCTCGGTACTTTTTATTATTTCCTTCCCCGGTTCCTTATCCGGGTCCTATTTCTCAATACTTGTACCCACAAGATACGCACATATGTATATACACCTTAGCACGTATAAATAATATTATATACTTTACACATATGTTGCCATTTTTACCTATTAATGTACCCCGTGACTTCCCCTAAATTCCCTCGTGCGGGCAAGTCTGTTATTATGTTCCGGACCATAATAACTCACTTGTCCATCCAAGTTCATCCAGACCTCGTCACTATAAATTATTAGTTGATATTCAGATCCTATAATACTTGAGCTACTGGTTATATTTTAGGTATCTTTTAAAGACATCCTAATTCTTTTATAACCAACGGCTCTGATACCAAGTTCTGTAACACCCCGTAACCGTAGCGGAAACTTAAACGGGATGCGACAGACACCTCTGATATCAACCACATTGTTTATAAAGAAAACCGAATGCATTAATATACTTCAAAATTACATTATCTCATCTTTCATTACCGTCTAGGTGATACACACATCATACAATACGGTTCATAATTCTATCTGTTATAATGTATCCTAACGTCCAGCACGCAAACCTTACACACATCAAGCACTTAGCACGTAATCAATCACTTTATCTTAGTTGTACCTGAAAAGCATGTGAGAAAACGGGTCAACTACGAATAGTTGGTGAGTTTCACAATTCGAGTAAACCATGATAAATCATTATCAAAATATAATATTATCGATGTAATTATGCTGAGCCCACAAGTGAAACCTCTGACTATCACACACAATCCCCGTGGCATATCCCCCGCCCACGGACCCGTGACATATCCCCCGTCCACGGAACTGCCCCAAACCGCTATGTCTAACATTACATAGCAAAAAAATATATATAACACCCAACATAGACATGTGCAACTGGCTGGGAAACATCAGCAAATCCATGCCGGACCAGTTGGGTTTGTCAGACCAATAGTACTATTCACACTCTACCGGCTTTTAGCTAATCACTCGTGTTGCGGGGCCTTACAATGTTAGCAACTCAGACAATTACCATCTTAGTACATTTCCGTACGATTCCCGTACAATAAACATTATATAAATACATTCATTTCCATGCGATCGGCATGTACTTAAACACTTTGATAATAACATGCTTTCCGCCCCGGGAAAATATTTAAAACAGTTCAATAAAAAGGGGCTCGTGAAACTCACCTTAGCACATGCAAGCAGGTAACAACAATCAATATCAGTTAACCCGTCCAATCTGTAATATGATCCCTACGATCATTACTATACACTCAATATTAATATAACTTTAATAGTATCAACCGGTACATCTGGGGACACTGTTAACCCAGCACTGTACCCGTTCTGGGGGCAAGGTTAACCCAGAAACACTTTTCCGGACTCAGATTGTGATGTCGTTTAGAGTTCCATGGTCACAATTTCTATTAGTCGTTTTCTCGTTTTGCGTGCCTAGCACGAATATCCGTTTTATGTTTCAAAAATGAGTTTGGTCACACACGACCCGAAAATAGTGGTTGTCTGATAATTTGATTTAAAATGTGAAATTATAGCTCGGTTTAGACGTCCCGATTGGCCGCGGAACTCGTTTCCGTCTCTGGCGTACCGGAAACCGTTAAAATCGGTTAAAAATACCCAAATCATCCGACTTATTTTCGGATGATTCATTTTTACTTGTTTAACTCAATTATATGAAAATAGTCCATTTTTAAGGTTTTTATACACCAGTCAGCTCGCTTAAGCGAACTTCATCGGTTTACGCGTTTTAACTTTAATAGTTTGATAATCAGCACGATTAATTATCCGTTTACTCTCGGATCTTGAAATTTTGCACAAATCACTTTTTAATAGTGGGGAATTTTATAAAAATATTTCCAGAATTAATTCTTATATTTAAAATTTATTTATCTATTTTTAAACACCATTTAAACACTAAATATGTCGTAAATACCAAACGATCTTAGAAAAATCCCAAATCTTTCCTAGATGTCCCCTGCCATCCACATAGTCCCCTGTAATTTTTTCCAGAACCAAAATCTTCTTTTACATCCCCTTTTTCCCAAAACCGAGCTAGAAATCCCTAGAACTCGTTTAACCGAAAAGCCTACTTAGACTTCTCCAACGGACCTCAAATTTTGTGTGTGACTTATACATGATATGAAAAGCTTATCTACAATTTTCCAGAATGTTTCATGATATTTAACTATTTTTCACCATTTTTGGCCAAAACCGAGCATTAAATTCACCAAATATTCATCCTTTATTCAAAAATTACCAAAAATTCATAGAATTCATATTTTCATGTTTTTAACACCTCTGTAAAATTTCATGACCTAACTCTAAACGGCCAACAATCTGTCCAAAAACACATACACCGACATAAACCGAATATACCTTTCGTTTTCCGCCACTACAAGCTACAAACTCGTCTTTCCGCCTTATCTACCACTAAACACAGATCCTACAAACAACATACCACAATACCAAGCAAGTCACACTCACGATCAAGCCATTTCTTTCATGGTTACGGTTATGATACTAAAAACAAAGATTTAACCGTAAAAATTCGTTTTTGATTCGTTTAACTCATTTCTTGGACCAAGATCCCTTGTATAACCCGTATACATCACTTGATCATGCAAGAATCGGTTTTCATCTTTGAAACCTCATTTTCTTGCAAACAAACTCAAGAAACGAAGATGAAAACGTATATAATTCGATCTTACCTCGGTTTTTCTTGCTAGAATTGTCGGTTTTTGATTCAAGACCTTGAGAGAATTAAAGGTTTGTTGGATGGTGTTTGTAAAAAAAGAAAATGGAATGTGTTTTGAGGTGGTGTGGTCCGATCGGACTAATGGATGGATGGGGTGGGTCCCACAAGTTCATTTTTGGCCACTCATTTGGATATCCGCAATCCGGATAATGTTTTGGATAATCTGGTTCAGTTCGTTTCTCGGTTAAACGTTTAATTCGGCTTAAAACGAGGCTAAAACGGTCGTTTTTCGGCTAAAAATGAAATTTATATAAAACCGATTTAAAAACTTAAACCATGACATTTATTAACTTAAAACGTCATATTATTAGTTATTACGCATCTTTTTCGGCTTGATCGATCGTCTCTTGCTCGGTTTGGTATTAAAGGTTTCGTTTAACGTACCGACGTACTATTAAATCGAAATCCTTTTTCTGTGCTTTAATCCACTTATCCCGAAGCTTTAATACTTCGTAACGTCACTAAATATCATATATCTCGTCTATAATTGAACCCTCGATTCATTCGGGTTTCAATAACTATCGATCGTTTGATCGCATATTCAATACGGTGAATTATATATTCACATACAATCAATACAATGAACCATGTATTCTCGTATAATTACCATGGTAACTCATGTACCCGCCATTACATATGACGTAACTAACGTCTACCGGTCAGGGTATACCTGGTTTCGTCGGAATCGTTACACATCAGGCCAACAAAATATAAATGTGTAAGTCGATAAAGTATTGGGTTCGTGATTAAAATACATACCGAAACTTTAATAACAGAATAGAGTAAGTTCTTGGAGTTAATATTGACTTGTAACAAATGAAAATTTTCTAATAAAATAACAATGTGAATTAAAAGTCACATTGAGATTAAGAATCACATAATAAATAATCAAAACTTCCTGATCAAAATGAAACATTCATCTCAAATTGATAGAACATTGAAATCAAGAATACATAATTGATATTTCAAGACCAAGATAAAACATTGATTAAATTGATGAAGCAAAATAATAATTTGAATAAAATGTTGAGTGAAAATAGAACAAATCACACAATCAAAACGATTCATGTAACAATAATAAACTCAACATGTATATAAACATGTTCATAGTCCACTTACACTAAACGATTACGTTTATGGGAAAACGGTTATAGACCGCGAGAAATAACAGAGTAACCCGATTCAAAACTGCAACCATGAATGAAATTAGTACACTAATTAACGAATAACCAAACTCAATATAAACTTTGTAAACAACCTTTGAAAGAAATCGATATGTAAAATTATTTCGATACTGTCCAAACAGAAAGTATATATAATAATATATGTATATAAAGAAGAAAAAAAGGAACTCAAAAGTTAGCTTGCGACGCTTGTCTTCTCGAAGATGGATTTCGGTATGAAAATTATTATGGGGGCGATGGTATGACTTATTAACTCGAAACTCGTTGGCGTTGAAAAGGAAGAGGAGAAGGAGCGATTGTTGAACTTCGTTTAAATTTGTGAAAATCAATTGTAAAAATGTTATTTTTTTATTTTTTATTTTTTTACTCAAGGAAAAAAATAATAATAACAATAATAATAATTTGCAAAGAAACATTTAGTAAGTACTAAAGTTTGTGAAACTTTATAAGACCTTTTAGTGTAGAAGATTTTCTGTCGGGTTGTATCTTATGGAAACACTATGGAAGATCGTCAAATGTTATAACTGTTATAGTGATAATATTTTTATTAGCAGGACTCACGGATTTAACATGTAGAAGTTGGTTATTGAGTGAAAGGTGATAAGATTAATTTGTAACAAAAATAAATAATAATAATAATAATAATCTTATTTTAAAGATCTTTTTTTGGAATAATAATAATAATAACAATAATTTTTTTAAAAAAAGATAATAATAATAATAATAATAATAATAATAATAATAATAATAATAATGATCGTACGAGTAGTAATAATATTGGGGATAACCCATTTGGTTAAAATGAGATTTCTTTTAGAAAAATATCTTGATTATACGAAATATATATGGATACATATATTTGTTAATTGACTATTTAAAATAACCGAGATTTGATTTTTCACATAAAGAAATAAACGTGGAAAATTATGTATGAAAATTTATATATTTAAAATTTAGGAATAGTTGATGAGTTTGAAAAGACTAGGTATTGATGTCGGAAAACGAATAAACTTTTTAGTAGTCAAGGGATGTGGGGTAAGGTATGGCATGGCGGAAACAAGTCAGGCTTTATAATGGGTGTGCTTGAGTTACTGCAATAGTAGCGAGCATGAGGTAAGGCAAAATGTGGGGAATAAATGGTTGGGTAACAAGTCGTAGGAATAAAGGTGTCATGTCGAGTATGTATAATTATGAGATAAAAGTTGATGAGTTGGTCGAACTTAATATCATTTGGAACATTTTAACATCGCGGTCGCGGAGTGGGGGAATCATCCGTGTTATACAAAGAGTGGGTTCTCGTGTAAATATCTTGGTTGGGTTGGGTTTGAGTATCCAATAGTTATGTTGGGTTTGGATTTACTTAAGTAGCTTCGAGGTTTAAGTGTATTGTTGTGGTTGGTAATGAATCTTGGTTTGTCATGGTCGGGATTGCGATGGTCAAATGCTTGATGATTTGGATTGTCGTTTTGTGGTTTGAGTTTCGAGGGCAACGTCGAGGAAAGCGAGCAGGCATGCTACGAAGCGTGACACGGAACGTAAATATGAAATTCGTATCAAAAAAACAAAAGAAACTTTACATAAAAGATTCCTAAAATCGGAATCAATCTTTATAAATAATAAAGATGAAATCGCATGAAACAAAAGTTGAAATCAAAATTGAAATGCTTATGAGTTTTCGCATTTCAATAATAATCTAATTAATCTTTGAATAAACATATGAAAAAAAAAATGTATATATCAAATTTGAAATAAAACATGGAGTTATTACAAACTTAATATAAGTATGAAATCGAATTGAAAATTTGGTGTTTATGTACCACCATAACTTTTCGAATTTTCAATTAAAACCATAATAATAAACGAATTATATAAAGAAAATGAACTGAAAATCGATAATTCATGCATCACCATGACTTTTCGAATTCTCAATTTTTAAAACACAAGAGGAAATGAGTATTGAAAATCGACTATTCATGTATGACTTTTTGAATTTTAAATTTTAAATCCGAAACAGTAAATGAATATATAAATAAAGAAAACAACTTGAAATTCGACAATTCTTGTAATAGCACGACTTTTAGAAATTTTGGTGAATATATAACCACAACAAACGAGTTAAAAACTTGACTATTCACATAACGCAATGACTATTCAAAACAGTAATATGAACAATTAAGTCTTTGGAATCACATGTTGTAAAATCATCATTATTTGTATGTTCCAATAAAAATAAAAATGTGTAATGAAATCGAACCGAAAGTTGGTTATTTGTGTATCACCACAACTTGACAGATTTTCAGTTAAAACATATAAATCAGAATGCATAATTAAATTGAACCAAAAGCTGTTTATTCGTGTACCACCACGACTTGTCAGACTTTTAGTTAAAACACATTGTAAAACATGGAGGGTCGGAGTCACACATTGCATGAACCACCATGACTTGTGTGACATCCTAAGGAGTGCAACCATATCCTTATCACAAAGGGGACATGGTCTTTAATAAGATGAAATATCGGAACACCGAATTTGAAAATTGCTTGAAATTGCTTTTGAGAAAACTTGTTTTAGGCCTAAGCCTTGGACTTGTGTGTGTGTAATGGTGTTCATGAGTCATTAATGAAATCAGCAGTACAGTAATACCGTAATAGTAAGTGCGTTTAAACAATCAAGTAGAGGCTCACATAATTCAATCATGCAACCTTAACAACTAAACAAACAAACTATAACTAACTAGGGCACTACGTCTAATGTCCTATCTTATAGTCACGGCGTTGATACCAATCTGTAACACCCCGGCTAAAGCGGAAACGCCTGAGTGTGATGTACAGATTGCTCAAACACACGTGACACTATTAGGTGACCATAATAACATTATTTCATTTAAATCTTCATGTAACACAAGTTTATCAAATAATACAAGTTGTAACAAATAAATAAACAAATGATAAGTTGTTCTTTGAATATCTTATAGGCATGCTATGTGTCTTATAACTTTCATCCTCGTATCTTTACACCTATAACATATGTATAAAATAAAGTCAGCTATAAACATAGCTGGTGAGAATCCCACAGTTTGATATAATCATACAATTCCATGAAACTTGTGAAATGAGCACATAAGGGTTCTTTACACTCGATGCAATGAACCTGAGTGTAAAGAACATACGAAGTTCCTTTCCAGTTAGGGCTACCAACGTACTCGGATATGAGGTCCCTTTTCCACTCGATACAAATGGACCTGAGTGCAAAGAGGGGCGTATGATCATACTTTAAAGAGGCAACCACTTGAAATCCACGTATATAACAAATAAGCAAGTAAGCACACAAGTCCATGATATGAATTGTAGTTTGTAAGCAATATCGTAAATACTTGAAGTTTTGTAAGATACATATGCTACCCCAAAATATGAAAACGTTTAAAAAGGGGTTGTGAGAAACTCACCTCGAAATTGAAGATCAACTTGAAATAAAAAGCGAAAGCGCATTTAACAAAACCGAAGCAACCGAAAGAATCCGAAACGATTGAACTCCTCAAACTATAAATAAAATAGATACAAATATTTAAGGACAAACTAACGGGATTAAAAGGTTATATATATTTGGCTTTTAGGTGTTAAACATCATTTTAATATATTTTATTAGCATTTTATGGCTTCTTATATTATAATATTAATTTAAAGTTTTAAAGGAATTTTAATGATCTAATATTATTTAATATTATAACTAAGTTATTGAAGTAAAGGGTAACTAGTTTTGTTTAAGTTAACGATTTCGAGATTAACTAGCAAACGAATTATGGTTAACGAATGATAAGCTAATGATTTTAAAGTTAACGGGTTACGTTTGACGAAATATAAGTTTAACGAATTTCAACAAATAAATTAAGGTTTAACGACTTAAAGTTAGCGAACGAACAAATTAAAGTTGACAAGTTAAAGCTAACGCGTCGTGACGGAAATATAAACAAAGTTTAACGATTTAACGGTGAAAGCTAGGTTTTTGATGCAAAATAAAAAGTTATAATCCATAAAAATTTATTCAGATTAAAAAATACAATTATATTTGATTATTATGATTTCTAAATAATTTATTTTTATTTAAATAGAAGCAGTGTTTTAAAAACCGGTATGAACTGGCCGGTTCAGCCGGTATTACCGGATTTTGTATGGATACCCGGTATTTTAAGCCCGGTTTTATTGGACGGTTTACTAGATCTTTGAACCAACTGTTTTTTTCAAAATACCGGTTTAAACCATCAAACCGGTTTTAGCCCAATATTTTTTAGCTGCTGTGTTGCAGGCTTGCGACCCATTTTGTTTTTAACTGTTAACCTAGCCAACATAAGGATTATAGTCAGAAGAGTAAACAACGATTCCATCTCCCATTACAATCAACTGATAAAGCAAAATCCCAGGTAAAATTCTAAATCCTTGTTTAATAATTATATTTGTATGCTTGATCGATCAATGATAGAGCATTACAATTGAGATTCCATCATTCCCATTATAATAATTTTGTATGCTTGATCGTTGATCAATAACAAGAAAACTGATTTATTAATAGTCTATAATTAAGATACTCATGCTCAATAATGATATTTATTAATGGTTTATTCATGATTTATTATGAACATATGATGCTCTTGTGATGATGCTACCTTCTAGATGGAAAAAACATCATTTAGAGTCCAAGTATTTTGAGTTATTTAACATATATGCATACAACATTTTGATGTCATAAATCTATTGCGTACCTTTATTTTAAAAGAACTTTGTTTCACAAACAAGTATTTTTGTATTATTTTAGAATATGGATTAATTCTTGGATTATATTTTATAATAGAATCGTATATTTTTTGGTTATATTTGAGTTAAAGTTGCATTTATATAAATTATAGGGTAAACTATACAACCCGGTTAAACCTTCCGGTACATCCCGGTTCAACCGGGTGTACCATTTTTTAGTCAAATCCGGTAAGCATAAAATACCGGTTTTTAAAACATTGAATAGAAGAGGTTTAATGAAAAATAAAATAACAAAAAGAAATGCAATGACCCGGGTCCTCTGGGTTACAAGAAGCTGAGTTAACTATTGGACTAGCAAGAATTAGTTGTTGACATTCCAGAACTAAAAACTATATATGTTCAAGTATAGGTTCATCTTCATCATAAAAAAAAACCCTAGATCTTAATCTGTAAATCTGTTCATAGTTCAATAAAATTAAGTTGGGGGTTTTGTTTAACATCTATTAACTATCAAAAACCAAATAGTTATTACCTGGTTTGGTTATGGATTGAAGGTGAACGACGAACTCGCCGGAAACAACTTTGACGGATCAAAACGGAATTATTGAGTGTTTTCAAGTGGAATTAGAGATTGTATGCGAGTTTAGATACAAGTGTAGGTCCTATTTATACTACGAATTGCAACGTAACTCGTTAATTGGATGTTAATTGATTTGGCCGAAATTCCGGCGAAGGTTACGGGATTATATCGTTGATTTATAGGTCGTTATAACGTATGATTATTGAAGATTTACGTTCGTCGACGAAGTCTACGGCTGTTACAAGAATTTAATTTGATTAATTTGCGAATTTTACGGGTTTATTTGGTCGTCGGAAAATCGCGGCGCATCGGAACGTCGCCGGCCGGAAAAACGTTACAGAGGGGTGGGTTACGGGCTGGAATCTTTATGTTATAATATAATAATATAATTTAAATATAATTACAAATTAGACACTCAAGTTTCCAAGTATATTAAATCAGAAATTAAAATAAACTTACCAAATGAACCTTGAACTTTGAAATGTTTTAAAATTTAAATATAATTTACGAATTTGGTCCCGAACTTTAAGATGCGTTAATAAACGTAACGAGAAGTTATAATTTGGACATTTAACTTATTATTTCAACTCGTTTAAATAGAAACTATATATCTCGTAGATTCGTTATTTGAACAACATGAACAAGAAACGAACGAACGATAAACGTAAATCCCCGTGTATATTATATTAATGATGAACGTTAACCACGAACACAACGGTATGGCGAAAAAGGTCGTAACGATTACGAATACAAACCCAAATAAAAATAACGAATTACACGTAAAATACATTAAACGATTTTGAGATATATATATATATATATATATATATATATATATATATATATATATATATATATATATATATATATATATATATATATATATATATATATATATATATATAACCAAAAACCGAAAATTCGAAATGGTCGGGTTTTCGGGTTTGAAAAGTAACGAATGTTACACTCTAACTCTTTAATAAAGATAATATATAATACCGACATAAATTCCCAACTTCCTTTATTTTCTTATCTTTATGTCTTGTGGTGGATTAATTTCTATATTATATGAGAGATACTTGGTTACTGACCAAAAACAATTTCAATGGGGAGGAAGTATCATAACTTGTTGGCTCGATGTGAATGCATGTAACATGATAAATACCCAAATAAAACATGAACTTTTGCTCTCATGATCATTGACGTTGCAACCAATTGTATTGACGTTTGATGATCTTCTCAATAAAATCAATTCGTCTATTAATAGTGATTTACCAAAATAAATATGAAAATCTAGAATATTGTGATTGCTATTTCATTAGCTAAGCCACAACCACACAAACTTCATGTTGTAAATTGATAACCATTTAGACGATGCATCGATTTAAAACACTAAATAGTATCATGTTAGGATATGTGTGTCCTTTTCTCATTCCATAACATTTAGGATTCACACTTTTCTTGAGTTGGTAAATTAATAATTTCCCTTGAGAGCAATATGACATGTATAATTATGAGGAAGAATCTTTTAGTTCTTTAATAAATTTCACAACATTGACTTGGTGTGGTCTAACCGGTCATGCCATTAGATAATCATGATCTATAAACTTCAGATTTATGATCGTATATGTATTATGCTTCTTTAATGCAAAAAATTAAATATGAGAGAACATTATATTATCCTTTCAAGCGATCATGTGATTTCACTTTTGTATTTTCATATTTTGTTCTAATATGATCAATCCCTTTGCCACTTCTAGTGGTCGATCTCAATATTAGCATGGCCATTATAATGCTGATGGTCGATATATTTATTAAAATAATCATCGTTAGAACTTTTTAATTATGTCCACGATCGCAATGATCAATACATAGTCACTTTCACTTCAGGAAATAATATAAAGCCAAACAAATTTCATGGTTTATTCATAAATTTCTCAAAACCAGATAGAAAATCACTTCAAACGCTTCATACGTTTTAATGATATGCTTCTTCAGGAGCATATTTGAGATTTGACAAATGAATATTTATCTTATATGGTTTTTCCTCATAATTATTCTTCTCTTTATATAATAATTGAGAAGTAGGTAATGGCCACTTCATTTATAATTCGTTAGTTCTAAATGTTATGACCTTCTAGATAATGAATTATGAGGGTTGACACTTTGAATGTCATATCAATACATATCAATAGTCTTTTATAAGAGTAACCTATACTCTTTTATGAGTGTTGTATAACAAGACACAACTTTGATTAAGTTGTTTTTGAATACGATCTATATGTAACATCCTAAAATTTTAATGATGAATAAAGAAAGCTATGTTTAGTGATTTCGCGTTATTAATTAATATCGGGTAAGGAGCGGATCATGGACTTAGATTAATTGAGATGGGTTAAATGAGAATGGGATCTAAGGGATATAAATATCCCCTAAACCCAAGATATCTTTCATTCCTTTCATTTTCTAATACTCCAAAAAGAAAAACACACACCACAATTCACCGGCCGGACCAAGGGAAGAACCGGGCAGATCCAAGAGAGAGAGAGAGAGAGAGCGATTAGTGTGTTAACAAGTTAAACGAGATCCTAACAAGCTCAAAAAGGTATGATTCTTGATCTTTGAAGTTTAAAGATCCAAGCTTTTTAGTGTATAAGCGACCGTAAATGGTCGGGAAGCGTAGTGGGTGATGTTGAACCATAGCAAGGGTGTTAAAATCGCTCGAAATGCTGGTCAGAAACCGAACAGCGGCTGATCTGGACAACTTCGCCTGCAACTGGGCAACTTCGCCTTCAAAGCGATGAACTTCGCCTGCAAGCTAAGTTCGCCTGATGAACTTCGCCTGCAAGCTAAGTTCGCCTGATGGCAACTTCGCTGTAAAGTTAAGTTCGCTTAACTGGTAACTTCGCCTGAGGCCAAGTTCGCCTGATGACAACTTCGCCTGAAGCCAAGTTCGCCTGATGGCAACTTCGCTGTAAAGCTAAGTTCGCCTAGCTGGTAACTTCGCCTAAAGCTAAGTTCGCCTAAGGTTAACTTCGCCTAGAGCTAAGTTCGCCCGAGGGTTAACTTCGCCTAAAGTCAAGTTCGATTAGAAAATAAATTAAAAATCTAATGAAAAATGTGTTAAGACAGTTAATGGAAATAAAATTTTTCCAAGCTGACCTGGCAGCTCGACCCCAGCCAGGGGCTCTGCCCCTTGGACCCTGCTAGGGGCTGCCGCCCCTAGACCCCGCTGCCAGGGGCGCTGCCCCCGGACCCCCGTTCGTTGTGGGTCATATAAAGATAGAAATACATTATGAGAAGTGATAGTTAATTGATACGTATACTTGTTATACAGTCAGCCGTGCACAACTGAAGAAAGGGATTACGATTAACGGTGAACGTAACCGTGTTTAGGTGAGTTTCTAGCCCCATTTATGTGTTATGTTTTCGGGGCTGTGTGCATACTCAATATGTTTGTTAATACGCTTATCCTAAGAGATAAGTGTATGCCTTATGTGAATGATATGATATGTATGAATGATTGCTTGATGGTACGTGAACGATCTTCGGATATTGCACGTACTGTCAGGTTGTAACGCTATGTGTAAGGTAAGTATGATATGTATGCTTATGTGTATGAACGTGATAAAGTTAATAAAAGAAGGAATTGACGGTTGCATGGTTGTATGGTTACGAAAAGGGTACCGAGCCCTAATAATACTCGAGGTATGATGTATGGTTGTATGGTAACGAAGAGGGAATCGAACCCTACTAATATTCGAGAACTAGGGAACCGAACCCTACTAATATTCGAGGAAAGAGGGAAACCGAGCCCTAATAATACTCGTGGAAAGAGGGAAACCGAGCCCTAATAATACTCGTGGAAAGAGGGTACCGAGCCCTAATAATACTCGAGGAAGGAGGGTACCGAGCCCTAATAATACTCGAGGAAGGAGGGTACCGAGCCCTAATAATACTCGAGGAATGTAGGGCGTAATGCTCTTTATAACGTAAGATATGAAAGTAAGAAAGTAAGAAAGTATGAAAGTATGAATGAAAGAATATGAGTTTATGTGTATTGTATAGTGTATGATTAACTAGAACTCACTCAGCGTAGCTGACTTTTAGTATGCACGCAGGTGAGTAGGATGAGGCAGCTCGCTTGAGGAGACACGTGGCATTGAACAAGAGTCTGGCATCTGAAGACTTATGATGCTTTAATGTTGAAAGACAAGAATGTTTGAGACTAGCTATGAATTATGTAATGTTTTATGAAAGTTTTATATTTCGCGTAAATGTTTTAATTAACTCTGATATTTAGAACTGTGTTTATAAGTAAATCCAACACGAAAGTAGGGCTACCGGTAACGGGGCCTTACACTATATGAATGAATAGTAGCATATAAGTTAAATATAAAGATAGAACATTATAACATGCATGCCATCATTTAAAAACAATTTGTAATAAAATATTATGAAATATTAAATTTTCATCACTTCTAAGGGAATATTTATACAACTAGCTTATTAGCATATCACGGTATAACATACCACATATATATATTCTAAATGTTTGTCATACCTTCAAACATAAAAAAAATGTCATATCTATTCTAAGCATATTTAAACTCTTTCATTATAGGGTGATAAACCACAACTTTTGATTTATTAACCAAGTATACAAATTTTAGATATACACGCTTAAAACAAGCATGATAGTACTCAAAAATCGCTAATTCTTTAGACATCACGTTAAGAAAATCACCAAGTATAAAACACATGAAATGATGGTCAATCTATATTATTTACGAAAACACTACATTGCTTGTACATTAATCAATTAATACAATATTATCAATTTATTTCACAATATATAAATAGGCGATATTATCATAAGTATTTATCATAATCATATCATAATTATAAAAGCAATATTAAACAATTATTAGAACTCGTGTTAAGAGGTCTACTTTATTAAATCAAAACTTATAATTTTTTATAATTTTCAAATTGATGAATTTCATTCATCTTAAAGTTCGTAATAATATCTTTAACATTATTTTGTTAATATTATAGAGAGAATATATTCACTTTCGTAGAATACATCGAATGATTCAATATCGTAAATAATAAGCAAATATATATAAAAGTTAACTAACTACTTATATTAAAACAAGATATAAAATTTATAAGCTAACCTATTAAATTTTCAGAAAATCATATTGAATGAATCATTAAAATTTAATTTAGTTAGCATGCTATTATATAATATGCTACTTGCATCCTTAATAATTTTTTCTTAATGAGAAAGAATTCATGAATAAGCAAAACTAGTAGTCCCAAGCCCATACTATAAATCAAATTGAGAACTATGTCTAAATAGCATCTTGTTAGCATCAAAAAATTTTCAGTTGATCAAATAACCCAACCGACTTTATAGCAGTTAAATCTTACAAAATCTAAACAAAAAATTTTGATATGTTGAATAATTCAAAATTATTTTAAATAACAAATATAAATCTTGTTTAAGCAAAAATATACGTATTGTTGTAAGAGATTTAAAAGAACAAAACAAATCTCAAACGTAACCCAAAATTGTATGACTCCCAATATGGTTCATGTTTGAGAGAATCAAGAATAATGATATGTTAAATACCTACGTACCTTATGATTTGCGATCAAACTCCAAAAACAATTCGTGCTAATAACGTGTTGTGAAACAAGCCTAATAGCCAAAGAATATGAAAAATAGATGTAGGGAGAAAGAAAGAGATTTCATTAATTATGTGTGTATATTACAATGAGATACAATGATATTGGAGGGGAAAATTTAAGAAGAAAGTTAATCTATATTAGGTGTTGATAACCATAATATTTAATACATTTATATCAATTATTATTATTTTATTATATAGTATATAGCTTGTAAGGCAGGAGAGTGAGGTGGTTTGTGGGTGAGTGTTTATAAAGTGAGAGTATGTGGTGGCACGTGGCATATACTTGGTTACTTTTGAAGAGCTATATCGATGTGGGTCACGAAGAATTCAAAGACAAAACACTGTTGTTTAGTTTTTACAAGTTTGGTGCTTTTGGTGACCAATAATGATCTTTTATTGTGTATAAATTTGCCCATTTAGTGGGATTCACATCACAACAAAGAAGCAACAATCATGACAGACAATCTAAGGGGGTGTTTGGCATGGCTTTTATTTTTTTCGCTTATGCTTATATTTTCAAGTAGCTTATAGCTTATTTTTTATTATTTGATAAGCATTTTTTAAGTGTTTGAATTAGCTTATATTCTACAAGTTGATAAGCTCTTTTTAAGTATTTGTGTTAGGTTTTTTTTATTGTGCTTGTGTTAGTAAAATGACCAAAAAGGGCATGGTTACATATTATCACATAATTATATTTTATATGTATCTACTTTGTTTTTATGAGTTATATCATCATTTTTGGATAAATTTATATCGAGGATAACGTAAAACTTCTACAAAAGTACATTAATATTCAATAAATTCATCTTGGTTTGGTTACATCTTCTGCAATCATATCTATAACTGCACTCATATATAAATCATCTATTCTACGTTGTGTACTTCTGTCTTCATCTATTCATTAATGTCACTAGATCCTCGACTATCAATACTATTGTTTGGAATGTAAGATTCTTGTTGCGCCTTGTTAAATCCTTCATCACATGTATCTTTTCTTCTAATATAATTATGAATTGTCATAGATGCTAGCACAATCTTCACTTGTGCCTCATAGGTGTAATTGACTTCAAAAGTTCGTTCAATGACATTTCTCAATGATGAATTATGGTAGTTAAATATCTCTTTAGGTCGTCTAGGAGCACGACTAGCAACCGTTTTTCCATGACAAAGATTTGGTATATGATAACGAATGTTGGTTCCTTTATATGGAGCAAGATAACCTCTAGTATTTGGATATCCTGCATCAACAACGTAATATTTATCTATAATGATTAAAATAAATAGTAGTACTTTATATAAAAAGTTAAGCAAAACATAAGGTTTAAGCAAATGAGTAACTTACATAAGTTGTTAATTATCCACCATTTTCCTCTTATTAATTACGTGTCTTAATAAGTTGTTAAATCCACAATTCTTTAATTTGTTAAAGTAATAAGTTATTTCAATAATTATTAGTTCACCACCATTTGAGGGCAAATAAGTAACTTGCACCCTTACACGAATAAGCTTCTACGAATAAGCTAAAAAACCATCTTCAATAAGCTTCTTTAAATTATCTTATATAATCTCATAAGCATAAGAAATTCTCATCCCCCTCTCTTAAAATATTCTTATTAAGATGCTAAACTTTATGTGATAATCCACAAACAATGTTGGTGACAAGCAGAAAAGAGTTTAGTTGTAATGATGTTTCACGTGTAATGTGCGCAAAATGATAGAGGCGGTATGATTGGGGTTATTTGACAACATGTTAAGGGTATACATGTCTATTGAGCTGGTAATGATGGCTGGTATAAAAGGGCTTACAAGAAAATTTTGGTAAAGTGATGGTTGTTTAGTAACAATTGATTCTGAAATTATTTATATAATATAATTTAGAACTTTGGTGCCATCAAGCCCCTTATTAAGCCATTTGGCGGCACCATGTTAGTTAAGGCATTTTGTTTTTTTCCCCGTTTTACTTCCGGTACTGTAACGAAAACCCATCGATTGAATATCAATTTTTTATAGTGCTTGTATCGTAATGAACGAGATGAAAGCCGACCGAATTCACATAGACTCGCCACGTTTTGTTTTAGTTTTGGTACCATGACGAATGTAACGAAACCGACCAAATGGCAATTGTATTTTTTTTGTCTTAGCTGTGGTACAGTAACAAGGTGACGGAAATCGACTGAATTTGCGTAAACTCACCGCCTTAACTTCCAGGTTCGACAACGATCGGGTCTAATCAACGCCTGAGTTTTACCGACAACGGCAACCCATTGGTCCACCTCCATTTTCAAATACTTTTTTATTTTAGTTCTGGTATCATAATGCATGTAACCAAAACCAATCGAATTCGCATCAAATTAACGCCTCAATGTTCTAGACCGACAACACTTGTGTTTTATCACCGCGCGGGTTTTACCAACTTGCCCAGCGCAACGCGCCGGGTTAACACTAGTTAATATATATGTTTGAAGTGTATCGTTATATACTTAAATAACTATATGACGAATAACGAATTCAATATTTTGTTTATGTTAACTAGACCCTTGAGGTTTCTCATTCGTTACCAACTTCGTCCAAATCGACAATCTAATTATTTTCTTCGTTAACTCACGGACATTTGGACATCTTACGTATGTATTTATTTAATTATTTCTTAATACTAGTAACATAAGTAGATTAACCCCACCCCACCCTCATCCTCACCCTCACCCTCACCCTCACCCCGAACCCTTTCTTCTTCCACTGCCAGACCCTACCACGGGCCACCACCTGCAACCACCCCCTAAACCCTACAACCAGTACCTTAACTTCTCAAGCTGCCATCCCATTCTATGCCCTAATTTCTAGGTAAACAAAGAGATAAAGAGTGGAGATAAATAACGAATTAAGTCTAAACAACGCCGGATTTGGGAATTTATTTACTAAGGTGCTGTTTGTTTTTGAAGACAAAAACTGTCTGCAGTCTGATTTACTAAGATTTCATATCTGCAACTGAAGATCTGCTCAGAAGGTATGCAATATGAAAATATAATATTGTTTGTTTTATAAACTGGATATCGTCTGCATAAGTTGAAAATTAGTTACCTATCACACATATCACAGTAAATAGAAGTCATTTAACGTCTGTAAACTGCTAAAATAATTGGTGGTGGTGTACGGATTGTGGAAGTGGGTGGTGGTGGACGATTGGTAGCAGACGATTCTGGTAGGCGGTGAACGGTGGTGGTGGACGGTGGGTGGTGGTGGTGTTGGACATTGGATGTTAAGAAGTATGAAGAAGTGTGAAGAAGTTGAACAATAGCTTATTTTTTAAGATCATAAAAGCATTTTTCAGATCTATTTTAGAAGAAAAAACAAACAGTCTTCAGAAGGCTATGTCTGCGCGCCCGTAGACATAAGCCCCTTGCAAACGTTTTAAGCAAAAACAAACAGAACCTAAATTGCTAAGAACTTCGTCTTCTAGTTTCCACAACCGAGTAGTATTTAGTAATTTATTTAGAATATTAAATATATGTAAATGAAACCTTTAAAAGTTCTCTAGTTGCTCCCTACATTCTCTCAAGCCACCACCAAATTGCTTTATTTGTAAATAGAGGTTTCTCATACATTTGACCCGAATTCACGGGTATGGGTCTCACCAAACCCAGATAGCCTTTAAACGGGTTATAATATCTCATTATATTAATAAATTAATCTTACAAAATATTTGATATGAAAATCTTATAAAGTAGGATATACTAAAAATTAATATTCGATTTAAAAAAAGGTATTATTTATAATTAAGAAACAATTTTATAGTAAAAAAAATAAGTGGATCATGGGTCTAATCAAATCCAGATAGTTTTTAAACCGGGTTATAACTAGGGATGAGCTCGGGATGGTACCGGTACCGACCGGTACCAATCCCGAAAATCCCGATCCCGAAAGTCAGAAATAGTTGGTACCGGTACCGAAATGTTCGGTTCGGTACCGGTATTTCGTGAAAAATTCGGGAAATACCGATACTGAACCGTACCGATACCGAAAAATCAAACTTGGAACCGTACTGGTACCGTACCGATATCGGTACGGTACCGATACTGGTACAGTACTAACGGTACCAAATCGGTACCGAATTCGGTACCGGTACCAGTACGATACCAGTACCAATCGGTACCCATACCAAAAACGCTCATCCCTAGTTATAACATCTTATTTATTTGTGTAACCATTTCTTCATCAACCCTATGCATATTACTAACTTTCTTACAATAAATAAAATTAAAATCCAAAAACATATATAAATATTAGAAACGAATAATGTAAGACAACCCCCGTAGTACGGGGGACAACAATTTAGCTATAAAGGGAACTGAAAACAACTTATTTGAGAAAGATATATACAACACAAGGTAATCTACCTATATTATTGAAGCAACACATTCTTTCCATATGTCATTCAACTAGAGCCTCCACATAGGTGCCAATTGTATAACTTTCCGTTATTACAATTTCCATTTAATGAATGACAAAATGAAAAATATGTTGTTGGTGGGATTTGAACTCATTACCTTAATTTTAAAATGTTTGTGGCATACCACCTTAACTAGGATGAATTGATGTTAACCTTCTTTTTTTTCTTAATTGTTATAGATTCACAACCTTCCATTTTGATTTCTTTTAAAATACAAATACAAAATATTCTTGCTAATCTATACTATGTTGAAAAAAAAATTATTTATATCATATAAATCCATAAGGTATGTTATTATGTATATTACTAACTCTAACTTTTTTGTTTACTTTTTAACCACCGTATAGTGCTTTAGGAGTGAAAATGATTGGGTTAGAAACTAACCACTGAACGTTGGTAATGGAGATGCGACGGTAATGTGGTGCTAATTTTGGGTTTATTTGGTATGTGTAGTTTGGTGGCCGAAGACGATGGTGGTTATGGGTAGTGCTGTGATAGAGGATCAGGCATTGCGTTGGGGGGGGGGGTGTCACACCCCAACCTAAGGCGGAAATGCCGGGGCGTGAGCCGATTGTTCACAACTCAAAGGTACTATCATAAATAAAATGACAATATCTATTAAATTAATTATTTCAAATTACAACGCAATTCATAACACAAACAAATATCTAAAACAAGTAAAAATAATCCCAAACAAAATTTAAATAGTGATAGTCTTCATTAAGTTCCCTAAGTTCTTCTCTAGATGTCTTTCATGTCAAGCTTCACGTCACACGATAACCTGCATATGCGTAGAAAATGGAGTAAAGTTTGTCAACAACACATGTTGAGTGAGATGATCACCAATTCTCATGAAAATAATAATAGTATATATATATAGGGGAGATTTCAATTAAGAACCCCTTTGAGTTTTAAGAACTCGAAAGAATTCAGTGTAACGATTTTTTTTTTCGAATTTTTTTTACACATGCGTAATATATGTAAGTTACATACACGTAAAAAAATTACAGAATTTTTGAAGTCGACTTTTTACACATGTGTAACAGACGTAAAAGTTAGTGTAACCACTTACATATTTATTCTCTCTCTTACTTTGACTTTTTTGCCAGATTTAATCTCAACCACATATTCCAATCCATTTAATTAAATGTATGGCCTAGAATTGAGTTCTTAAGTTCTTAAAACTCAACATGGTTCTCAAAATATCCCTCCCCTATATATATATGGATAAAGGATATAAGACACTAATAGTTTATCGTACATTACGTACGCTACTATATTGAACGTAGATCTTAACAATTTACAATCTGATATCGTAACTTAACATAAGGGTAGGATTGTCTTTTTACATCATTTAAAAATTCAACAAATTCAATGCCAATGCCGTTACTAAATTTGGAAATGGTTTCTGTTATACTCTGTTTCCATAAACCGTTTTTGTGTGAGTAATTGAGATTACGATTTTGGCGATTTCGGCGATTTGCTGATTATTGTTTGCTTTTTCCATTGAACGCGATGTATTCCGATCATCAAAGTAAGTTTATTTAGATTTTGATTAGAGATGATTAGCTGAATTGATAGTCGATTTTTTGTTGAGTTGGTAGTCGATTAGTTGTAATCGGTAAAGTATTTTATGGTAATATGTTTTGTTCAATATTATGAATTAGAATTGAACGACTTATTTATGAATTTTGAACGTGGTAATTAAACATAGGTTTGTATAGAGTGTACTTGGAATTCTGTTCAAAATGTATTAAGTGCACGTATTAGAAAAACGTATAAGAATTGAAAGAGTTAATTAAGAACGTATTAAAAACGCATTAAAGTCGTTGAAATAATTATAAGATCGTACTATAAGAACGTATAAACAGAATGTGTTAAAAAACGTATTGAACGTGTAACGACTGGAAGTTCTAAATTTTAATAGGTATGTTTAGAATGTATTAACTTTAAATAGGTGTTAACTTCTTTTTGTTTTTGTGTATTTATCTATTTTATTAGGGTCTTTACCAGAGGATGCTGTACCACAAGTGAATGCCTCTATTAAACCTATTAAAGGAATGTCATTTGAGTCTATTGATCTTGCATATGATTTTTATTGTGAATATGCAAAGAAAGCTAGTTTTTGTGTTCGTAAGGGAGGTTCATACATGAATGATGGTATATTAAAGTCTAAGTATTTCACATGATCAAAAGAAGGTCATAAACCTCCAAACAGTTATGATTCAATGGATAATAAAGATAGTTCAAAAACACCATATTATAAAATAAGGAAGAGACCAACAATTCGGTGTGGTTGTAAAGCTCAATTTTTTTGAAATCTGTGGATGTTATTAAGTTTGAAATAAATGAGTTTGTGGAAGAACATAATCATGCAATGGTAGAAGAAGAAGATATGCATTTTGTTCGATCTAATAGGAATTTAACTCATGTGCAAGAAGATATCTTATATGAGCTGTCAACATTAAATTTGCGCCTAGTTAAGGCATTTAATATTCTCAGGACAAAGTATGGAGGTTTTGAAGAAGTTGGGGCTTCAAAAGATGATTGTAAGAATTTTAAACAAAGGTTAAATTGTTTTATTGGCGAGTTTGATGCTGAAATGGTTGTCCAAAGATTAAGTGGAAAGAAAATATGCAATGACGATTTTTTTTTGAATACACTGTTAATGATAATGGTAAGTTGACTCGTTTGTTTTAGGCTGATGAGATTTCAAAGAAAAATTATTTGGCATTTGGAGATATCATCGCATTTGATGCTACTTTCAAGACCAATAAGTGCATGATTTTAATTTTGTTTTTACTCTTCAAATTTTTATAGTTGTTTTATATATTATTTGACTTTTTTTATGCTATTTTATATAGGTACAAGATGGTTTTTATGCCTTTTACTGCTATTGATAACCATTGCCTGAATATAACAGTTGGTGCTGGGTTGTTATCATCAGAATCTATTGAATCATATACATGGCTTTTGAAAGTTTTTCTTGATTCATTTGGTGTCGCTCCAAAGGTTGTTGTTACCGATCAAGATTCGGCTATGAAGCTAGCAATTGCATCAGTCTTCTCGAACACGCGACATAGGTTGTGTATGTGGCATATTATGAAGAAACTTGTTGACAAGGTAATGGTAGAACGTGTTAACGGCGAAAGAACGTATTAACGATGATAGACCGTATTAGCATATGTTTTTTTGTTTTATTGTTGGTTGGTGTTGCCCTTTGCAACAATGAAGACTTTAAACGAAAAATTTGTGAAATTGTGTGGACTGATTCAATTTCTCAATTCGAATTTGAGACAAAATGGCAGCTTATAATGAAGGTATATATCTTGAGTTTAATAAATGGTTGACTGACATTTTTGATATGAGATACGATTGGATACCAGCTTATTATAGGGATGAACTGTTATCTAGTCTCATGCATACTACATCAAGATCAGAGAGTGAAAATCATTTTTTTTGTCAAGTTTCTAACTCACAATTATCACTTGTTGAGATTTTTAGTCATTTTGATCATTGTATGGAGATTCAAAGGCATAAGAGTAGGAAAAATGACCATGATACAAGGTATACGCATCCTGAATTGGTAAACGAAAGTCCTATTGAGCAAGAAGCAGAACTGATGTATACAAGGGCAATTTTTAATGATTTTCAAGATGAAATATATCACATTCGAAGTGGTGTTGCATCTCTTAAGTCAACTGAAGAAGGAGATTATTTGAAGTTTTCCATCTTCGACTTTAATGCATATGTACTAGGATGTTTGGAGGTAAGATTTAATTAATTTATACAGAACTTATTATTTTTATTATTTTAAAGTTTGTCTGATAAAAGACCGTATTAGCAAAGCGTAGTAACATAAGGGTATAATTGTCTTTAAACATTTTCATAAGAAATTATAAAAAAACGTTTTAGCTAAACGTATTAGAGGAAAAATCAAAAATCCGGAGTGTTGATGAATCAAAAACGTCTTAGGAAAACGTATATACATGTCTAAGTTTTGTTTTTGATTTTTTTAATGATAAGGTGTTTATTAAGAAGGATGGTGAAGTAGGGTTTGCATAGAGCGTATGAACAAAACGTGTTAATAGAACGTATTAAACGTGTAACGACTGGAAGTGCTAAATTTTAATAGGTATGTTTAGAACGTATTAACTTTAAACAGATGTTATCTTCTTTTTTTTTGTTTATTTATCTATTTTATTCGGGCCTTTACCAGAGGCAAAATCAAAAACGTATTAGCAAAACGTATTATACATGTTCAAGTTTTGTTTTGATTTTTTTAATGATAAGGTGTTGATTAAGAAGGATAGCGAAGATGGAGTAGATTCAATTGTATCATGCAGTTGTAAAAGATTTGAACAATACGGGTTATTGTGTCATCACATTCTTTACGTTTTAAATTTGTTTCGAGTAAAAAGATTTCCTAAAAGGTACATTTTGGATCGTTGGAAGAGAGATGCGGGTGTAAATATTAGAACGGCTCTAATTTCTAATTTGGGTAATGAGAAGAATTTGAAAGTTAAGGAGATTTCAAGGGAAATAACATTGGCGGGTGAGTATCTTATAAACAGCTATGTCACAGACATTGATGAACTTACAAAAGTTAGGGATCAGATGAATATTATGATCCAAAAAGCAAATGAGACACGATACCAAAGGACTTCTTTGTCAAAAAGGGACAGATTTGCAGCAGTTTTAGGATATGATCAACCGTCAGAGGTGACCGTCCGTGTGCCGAGTGGAATAAGAAACAAGGGTCGTGGGTCACATAAAAGAATTAAATCTCAGAAAGAGATAGCCATAGGTCGATATGGGAAGAAACATAGAGAATGCAAGTTGTGTAATTTGCCTGGTCCTAACAGCAGAACATGTCCAGGACTTTAAAAAAAAAATAGTTTGTATCTGCTTTCACATTAATTTATGAGGGTTGGACTGATTAGCATTTTTATCCTACCAAGTTTTGAACTGATTAGCATTTTTTTAATCATATTTCTGTTAGTTTGTTTAAAACGTTTTAAGTTTATATAGAACGTATTACCAGAATTTTTTATCATGGTTGTAGAGATAACAACATTTTTCAAAATACCTTATATTAGATCCATAAACACCTTACAAGATGTCCCACCTTACAAAACAAACACCTTACCAAAAAAATAGTTAACAAAAACACCACCACAAAATACAAACAAACAAACCAACAAACAAACCATTCCCTACTTTGTAACACCCGTTAATTCTGGTTTCAAGAATTAAAGCTTGTAGAGTATGTATAATTCTTAGGATTTATCCGACTTTTCTCGGAGGCCTTTACGTTATCCCGGTACGTCTAATCGCTTAACATTTCTTCCAAGTTGCATTATTATTAAATTCCGGGGGCTAGAATGAAAATGTTTTATGATATAACATTAAACAAAAACCTAAACCCTAATCCACAGCTGCTGCTGCGATCGGCCCCTTCCAGCCACCCCCTCCCTTCCATGCTTCGACTTTTTGATCGATTCCAAGCTCCTAGGAGTAGTTCAAGGTATGTACTACAAAGGCCAACACTCTTTTTGTTCACCGCTAATCGTTTTGATGCTCTATTTTGCTGAAACTTTTCGTTGGACAGATTTTCGGCCAAGGTGTAATTGACCCACTTCCTGTGGATAAGTTTCCGGTGTAGAAAGATCCCCATGTATGGCATTTACAGCATATTAAAATTTCGTGGTCATTGGAGTTGTTTAGGTCGGTCAATCGATTTTAGTTCGAAAACTAGGGTTTATCGGGTGTAGAATTGTAAATTGTTGAGTTTGATGCGTTAATTGATTAGGTGACCGACCGAATCAGTTTGTACAGCCCTAGGGGGGTTTAAGGGTTGTGGAAAAATTAGTTTTTTGATGCTCAGGGCGGTTGTGGTTAGTACTTCGTCAATCGAGTCGGCGGTGCGCGAATTTTCGTTTAAACGGTAAAGTAAGAGTTGTAAAAAGTAACCGTCAACCCTATTAACTCGGGTGACATAATCTTGACGAATGAAAATATTTAAAATGGAATTTGGTCCATTCGGGGCTGATTCGTTTAACAAATGGTTTTAAGGTTTATTGCACGCGCATTCGACCCGAATTGATTGTCCTTGGGTCTTGTGTTGGGCCTTGGGCCAAGTTGTTGGGCCTTGGGCCAAGTGTTGGGCTTTGGGCAAAGTTGTTGGGCCTTGGGCCAAGTTTTTGGGCCATGGGCCAAGTGTTGGGCCTTGGGCCAAGTTGTTGGGCCTTGGGCCAAAGTGTTGGGCTTGAACGGCCCATTAGGCAAGAGTTTTCTTACGGTCTAGTTTAGTAACGTGTTGTGTATAATTTACAGGCCCTTGCTTGTGATTGTGCTCTTATAGATTTTCTTAGCTCGTTGCAAGTGTTCTATTGATTTCAGGTGAGTTCTCGATGCCCCGTTTAACTATTTTTAAGTTTTGGGCTAGCATGCACACCTAAGTGTTTTTCTTACTTGATGAAATGTTTTGAATGGTTTTACATAGGCTTGCTAGTATCGGTAGGCCTTGGAATATTATGGAATGTGTACGTATATATTTATTTATATATATTTAGAATGACCATTATTTGGCGAATGTTGTAGTCATCTCGACTACTGAATGTTGCGTATGCCTACTTTGTGTTTGCATGTGCTGAATGTTACGTGTTTGGGTTGTACGTTTTCTTGGCCTTGAATGTTATTATTGAATGTTATATATATATATAATGATATATATAGGAATGCTCGTATAGAGATGCGCATACGTAAGGATGATTATTTATTTGAATGTGGTGACCTAACCGATATACTTCCGTTTACCGTTTTAAAACCATTGGAATGATTATTAAAACTGTTGCTACTTATTTAAAACTTGAACACACTCAGCTTAAGCTGACTTTGTGTGCATGTTAGTGTGAGTTTCAGGTTAGGAAGAGGATGCCTTATCGCTTGGACGTGCACGGAGCTACTTGGACGGTGAAGGGCATACTGAAATGAAGAATTACTTATAAACCTTTTATTTCAAAAGACTTTTAAAAGTTATAACTAATTTTGATTTTGGGAACTTATTCATCTATTTACGTTTTCTGCCAAATTATACTCTGTAATGCTATTTTAATGCAAAGAATTGTTTTTAAGTTTATTTAATTTCTCAAGTGTTTTGTATGATTACCAACTGTGGGTTTTCCTGGGGTTCGGGGCCTTACAAGTTGGTATCAGAGCCTTGGTTCGAGGGATCCGAGCATCCCCGAATGCTTGGACTCGAACTGTAAGAAAAGAGATCAGTATGCCCACCGCGAGTAGCTGCACGCCAAGAGGTGACTTTTAATTATTTAGTCATTCCTTTAAATTTAAAAGTTTCCAGTATGTGATTAACTGTTTAAATGTTAGATAGAAGGCTAATGTGGATAGGGGCAGGGGGGTGATTTGGACAGGCGGGTAAAGTAAACGATTAATTACACTTGGTCAACGTCATTAGCAGTTTACCCTTACCTTACATGTTCTAAATGCCACTTGTACCTGCCCATATTAAAATTCTGTCTTTGTAGGGATAAGCCATGGTTAATACTCGAGCAGCTAAGAGAGGTGGTTCTAGTGTTTGGGGTCGTGGTCGTGGTCGTGGTCGTGGTCGTGGTCGTAAGCCACGTGCCGAAGCCGAGAATGAGATGCCTACTTCCCAGCAGGACACCCCGATTCACGAGGAGGGGGATAACCCAGCTTTAGATCTTGCTATGTGCGCGGCTATCGCGGATGAGGTTTACCAGGTGCTCCATAGCACCATTCCTGAGATCGTTGCTGAGGCCGTCAGGGCTATGGAGGAGTCACTGGTTGGTAAGGGTTCGGATAGGGGAAGGAAGAGTACGGAGGTACAGGTCGAAGAGGAAGAGGAAGTGTATGTGCCGAGTGGGGATGAATATGAGGTACGGATAGTTAGTGTATCGACCCGGGGTTGCTCGTATGGTGACTTTAAGAAGTGCGACCCCTTCCTTCGATGGTACTAAAGACGCTTTGGCAGCGCATCAGTGGGTGAGAGAGATGGAGGCCGTTCTGAGGGTTAGTAAGTGCAAGGGGGATGACATGGTCACTTATGCTACCGCCTCGTTTCGTTCCGAGGCATTATGTTGGTGGGATAACTTGGCGCAAGCTATGGGTGATCGTTTGATTAGGAGGATGATGTGGGATGAGTTGAAGAAATTGGTTCTTGATCAGTTTTGTCCTCCGCATGAATTGGATAAGATAGAATAGGAATTCTTGACCTTGGAGGCTGGTACTATGTCGCATCGGGAGTATACCACAAAGTTCAACAAGATTGCTCGCTTATGTCCCGATCTGGTTACCCCTGAGGCAAAAAGGATTAAGAAGTATGTGAAGGGCCTCTCGGTGGATGTTCGTAGGGGTGTGGTGACCACTGACATGAACTCCTTTCACTCGGTGGTTACCTTGGCAGGTACATTGTATGAGCAGAGGGAGAAGTTACCGCCGAACGAGGCTAGGAAGACTTGGAACACTAATTCGTACGGTAAGCGGCCTGGGGGAAACAATTTTAGTTCGTCTGGCAAGAGGGTGAAGACTGAAACTTCTGAGTTTAGGAGGGATGCGGCGTTCGGTAATTGCAAGAAGTGAGGCAAAATACAAAAGGGGGAGTGTAAGAGTGGGTCCAGCACCAGTTTTCGTTGTGATAAGGTTGGGCACCCCCATTACGAGTGCCCGACTCTGACTTGTTTCCGCTGCAGGGGTTCTGGTCACTTGTCATCAAACTGTCCTACCAGTAAGGTGGGGGGGGGGTCAGGTCAGGGGACTTCCTCAAGAGGGAAGATGGATGAGAAGCCGAAGGCTAGGGCGAGGGCCTTCAACATCTCCAAGAAGGAAGCAAAAGAGGATGCGGATGTCGTTTCAGGTACCTTTTTCATTACTTAGCATTCATTCCACCGTTATAATTTCTTGTTCCTTTGAAATCATATGTGTTGACCGTGTAGCTAAGCAGTAGTATAATATCATCCCAGGTACTTTCCTACTTGATGATTTACAGGCTTCAGTTTTATTTGATTCGGGCGCCAGTAGGAGTTTTGTGTCCACCGCTTTCTGTTCCTTGTTGAATAAATCACCCGAGCGCGTAGTCGATGGGTTTGAGGTTGAGGTCCCATAGGAAAATCCATGTCCGTGTCTAGGGCGATTCAGGGTTGTTCCATCGAGTTGTCTGGTTATAGATTTCCGGTGCGATTGTATTTAATGCCGCTTGGTTGTTTCGATGTGGTGCTCGGGATGGATTGGCTCGCGAATGTTGATGCTCAGATCATTTGTGGTCAGAAACTCGTTCGTCTAAGGGCCCCGGATGGGACTCGAATTACGGTCTTCGGTGATCGGAATGTTGCGACACCACATATTATATCCATGCTTAAGGCGGGAAAATTGATGCAGCGGGGGTCGGGGCGTATCTGGCGTACGCTATGAATGTGAATACCGAGGTGGCTACCGTCGGTGATGTTCCTATTGTTCGGGATTTCCTGGATGTATTTCCAGATGATTTGTCAGATGTGCCGCCGGATCACGAGGTCGAGTTCCAGATAGACCTTGTACCGGGCGCCAAGCCCGTTGCCCGAGCTCCTTACCGCCTAGCGCCGAATGAAATGAAGGAACTTATGGCCCAGTTGGAAGACTTACTCGATAAGGGCTTTATTCGACCGAGCATCTCGCCTTGGGGTGCCCCGGTCTTGTTCGTTAAGAAGAAGGATGGTAGCATGCGAATGTGCATTGACTACCGTGAGTTGAATAAGCTCACTGTTAAAAATCGGTACCCGCTCCCGAGGATCGACGACTTATTTAATCAACTCCAAGGGGCCAATTGGTTCTCGAAGATCGACCTTAGGTCCGGGTATCATCAGCTGAAGATTCGGGAGGAAGATATTCCTAAGACTGCCTTCCGCACTCGTTATGGACATTACGAATTTCTAGTGATGTCTTTCGGTTTGACCAACGCACCGGCTGCGTTCATGGATCTTATGAACCGGGTGTGCAGACCGATGCTCGATCGTTCGGTTATTGTGTTCATCGACGACATTCTTGTGTACTCTAAAAGTGAATCCGATCATGCCGGTCATCTCGTGGAAGTGTTGGAGGCTCTGTGGAAGAACAAACTGTATGAGAAATTCTCTAAGTGTTCCTTCTGGTTACGTGAGGTCCAATTCTCGGGCCATGTTATTAACCCGAGTGGTATTCTGGTTGACCCTGCAAAGGAGGAAGCCTTGAATGAATGGGAGTCTCCTAAGTCTCCAACCGAAATCCGTAGTTTTCTGGGTTTGGCGGGGTATTACCGCCGCTTTATTCCCGATTTCTCAAAAATTGCTTCTTCTCTGACCAAGCTGACTAAGAAGAGTGTTAAGTTCGTTTGGGGTACGGAACAGGAGGAGGCTTTCCTCGAGTTGAAGAACAGATTGACGCATGCCCCGATCTTAGCTTTACCTGATGGCACCGATGATTTGGTGGTGTATTCTGATGCCTCTTATAAGGGGCTTGGGTGTGTTTTGATGCAGCGAGGTCGAGTCATCGCTTATGCCTCACGGCAGTTGAAGCCTCATGAGGTGAATTATCCTACCCATGATTTGGAGTTGGCGGCGGTGGTGTTTGCGCTTAAGTTGTGGAGACATTATTTGTACGGTGTTCCTTGCGTTATTTATACCGACCATAAGAGTTTAAAATACTTCTTTGAACAAAAGGAACTGAATATGCGCCAACGACGATGGTTGGAGTTGATTAAGGATTATGATTTGGATATTATGTACCACCCCGGTAAGGCTAACGTGGTGGCCGACACGTTGAGCCGGAAGGAGAGACCGAAGCCGATTCGTGTGAAATCCTACCAGCTTATTCTCAAACTCGACATTTTGAAACAAATAGCCAACGTATAGAATGAAGAGTTACAAGTGGAATGGATTATGTCAGAATGTGTTTGGGGTCAGGAGAAATTGTTGGAAGACGTTGGTGATGGGGTGAAGTATAAGGATGGTCGCTTATGGGTACCGAGGTATGGGGGATTCAGAGATAAAATTTTGGATGAGGCACACAAGTCGCGCTATTCTATTCACCCAGGCGCGACCAAGATGTACCAAGACTTGAAGAAAAATTATTGGTGGCCTGCGATGAAATTTGAGGTGGCTCAGTACGTGAGTAAGTGTTTGACGTGTCTACGAGTTAAAGCCGAACATCAAAAGCCATTTGGGCAACTTCAGCCGTTGGAAATACCTGAGTGGAAATGGGAACATTTTACTATGGATTTCATGACTAAACTGCCTCGTACTCCTAGGGGTAATTATGACACCATTTGGGTAATCGTGGATAGATTGACCAAGAGCGCTCATTTCTTGCCGATCCGAGAGACTTTTAATTCTGTGCAGCTGGCCGATGTGTTTATTCGTGAGATCGTCTCTACGCACGGGGTACCGGTATCTATTGTTTCGGATAGGGATACGCGTTTCACCTCCAGGTTTTGGAAAAGGTTTCATGAGGAGATGGGCACCAAACTCCTCATCAGTACTGCTTATCACCCGCAGACGGATGGTCAGTCCGAGAGGACCATTCAGACTCTCGAGGATATGTTGCGGGCTTGTGTTATCGACTTTGGTGGTAGTTGGGACCGTCACTTACCGTTGGCGGAGTTTTCATATAATAACAGTTACCATGCCACGATTGGGATGCCACCATTTGAGATGTTGTATGGTAGGAGGTGTAGGATTCCAGTCTGTTGGGGTTCCATTGGTCAAAAGCAGTTAGGTAGTTTAGAGGTGGTCGAGGCTACGATTGAGAAGCTCGACAAGATTAAAGCATTTATGAAGGCCGCGCAGGGTCGTCAGAAGTCTTAAGTAGATAAGAGGCGAAGGCCTATTGTGTTTGAGGTTGGGGACCGGGTTATGTTAAAAGTTTCTCCCTGGAAGGGCATTATTCGTTTTCGTAAGAGGGGGAAGCTTAGTCCGAGGTTCATTGGTCCGTTTCGTATAGTGTCCTGTGTAGGTGAGGTAGCGTATAGGTTGGAACTGCCTGATGAACTCGCGGGGATTCATCCTACCTTCCATGTGTCCCACTTGAGGAAATGCTTAGCGGATGGTGAGGCCCATGTGCCCCTTGATGAGATTGAGCTCGACAGTAAGCTGAACTACGTTGAGCAACCGATTGCTATTCTTGACAGTTAGGAGAGGCGTTAATAAGGTTGTTAGACAGGTGAAGGTGCAGTGGAAACACCGTAGGGGTTCCGAGGCCACTTGGGAGTCCGAAGACGAGATGATAAAGCATTATCCGCAGTTTTTCCTGTCGCATCAGGATTCAGGGACGAATCCCATTGTAAGGGGGGTGGACTTATAACACCTGTTAATTCTGGTTTCAAGAATTAAAGCTTGTAGAGTATGTATAATTCTCAGGATTTATCCGACTTTTCTCGGATGCCTTTACGTTATCCTGGTACGTCTAATCGCTTAACATTTCTTCCAAGTTGCATTATTATTAAATTCCGGGGGCTAGAATGAAAATGTTTTATGATATAACATTAAACAAAAACCTAAACCCTAATCCATAGCTGCTGCTGCGATCGGCCCCTTCCAGCCACCCCCTCCCTTCCATGCTTTGACTTTTTGATCGATTCCAAGCTCCTAGGAGTAGTTCAAGGTATGTACTACAAACCCCAACACTCTTTTTGTTCACCCCTAATTGTTTTGATGCTCAATTTTGCCAAAACTTTTCGTTGGACAGATTTTCGGCCAAGGTGTAATTGACCCACTTCCCGTGGATAAAAATTAGAGTTTCCAGTGTAGAAAGATCCCCAGGTATGGCATTTACATCATATTAAAATTTCATGGTCATTGGAGTTGTTTAGGTCGGTCAATCGATTTTAGTTCGAAAACTAGGGTTTATCGGGTGTAGAATTGCAAATTGTTGAGTTTGATGCGTTAATTGATCGGGTGACCGACCGAATCAGTTTTACAGCCCTAGGGGGTTTAAGGGCTATGGAAAAATTAGTTTTTTGATGCTCGGGGCTGTTGTGGTTAGTGCTTCGTCAATCGAGTCGGCGGTGTGCGAATTTTCGTTTAAACGGTAAAGTAAGAGTTGTAAAAAGTAACCGTCAACCCTATTAACTCGGGTGACATAATCTTGACGAATGAAAAGATTTAAAATGGAATTTGGTCCATTCGGGGCTGATTCGTTTAACAAATGGTTTTAAGATTTATTGCACGCGCATTCGACCCGAATTGATTGTCCTTGGGCCTTGTGTTGGGCCTTGGGCCAAGTTGTTGGGCATTGGGCCATGGGCCAAGTGTTGGGCCTTGGGCCAAGTTGTTGGGCTTGAACGGCCCATTAGGCAAGAGTGTTCTTACGGTCTAGTTTAGTAACATGTTGTGTATAATTTATAGGCCCTTGCTTGTGATTGTGCACTTAGGGATTTTCCTAGCTCGTTGCAAGTGTTCGATTGATTTCAGGTGAGTTCTCGATGCCCCGTTTAAGTCTTTTTAAGTTTTTGCTAGCATGCACACCTAAGTGTTTTTCTTACTTGATGAAATGTTTTGAATGGTTTTACATAGGCTTGCTAGTATCGGTAGGCCTTGGAATGTTATGGAATGTGTACGTATATATATATTTATATATATTTAGAATGGCCATTATTTGGCGAATGTTGTAGTCGTCTCGACTACTGAATGTTGCGTATGCCTACTTTGTGTTTGCATGCGCTGAATGTTACGTGTTTGGGTTGTACGTTTTCTCGGCCCTGAATGTTATTATTGAATGTTATATATATATATATATATATATATATATATATATATAATGATATATATTGGAATGCACGTATAGAGATGCTCGTACGTAAGGATGATTATTTATTTGGATGTGGTGACCTAACCGATGTACTTCTGTTTACCATTTTAAAACCGTTGGAATGATTATTAAAACTGTTGCTACTTATTTAAAACTTGAACTCACTCAGCTTAAGCTGACTTTGTGTGCATGTTAGTGTGAGTTTCAGGTTAGGAAGAAGATGCCTTATCGCTTTTACGTGCACGGAGCTACTTGGACGGTGAAGGGCATACTGGAATGAAGAATTACTTATAAACCTTTTATTTCAAAAGACTTAAGTTTATTTAATTTCTCAAGTGTTTTGTATGATTAGCAACTGTGGGTTTTCCCGGGGTTCGGGGCCTTACATACTTGTTGTCGAGGATATCTTTTGCTCCCTCAAGCTTTGATTTCTTGTTAACCGAAACCATGTGAGCTGCTTTTTCTAGGACGACTTGAAGTCGTCCATAGCATGAGGCTTGGTGCTCAAAGTAGGTCATGGCTTCGTTCTTGAAGGAGCTATCGGGTTGGTTCTTTAGTTCTTGATGAAGGTTATTGTTCTTTGTTTCTTCTTTCGACAAGCGCTCCTTGGTTTGCTCAATAACACCTAGATGATGTTCATCTTTCTCTAACTTCAGGTTTATCCTCGTCCTTAGAATGCTTTTGACGGTGTAATTAGCAGAATCCATTTTTTAATATGTGTTTTTGTTGTGTGTGTCTTTTGTTTGGGTGTCTGGCCCTGTTTTTATATTTTATTTTCTAGTTGAGTTATAATTTTGGTTGTTGAATGAAGTTATTGTAGTTCTTTAGCTTTTAATATCTGAATTAAGCATCATTACCTATACATATGTCTCTTCATCTAGGCATTATATTCTTTCCATTTTTTAATTCTTGGTAGATGATCGTATTAATGGAACGTATTAAAGGAACGTTTAATCAAAATTCATTTTCTAATAAAGTTTAAATCATATCATTTTATACTTTCTCTTTTTAAAGTTTAATAAAAATTCATTTTCTATTAAAATTTAAATTATTGATTATTAATTGTTTATTGACGTTTAATTTTATATTGAAGTTTAATTGAACGTTTAATTAAATTAAATTTCTACTGTATGTTTGTGTTGTCTGCCCTTGTTTAAAGTTTTAATTTTTAAACATTTAGTTATAACTTGGTTGTTGAAAGTAGGTTATTGTAATGTGAACTTTTAATACATGACATAAGTATAATTACATATGGGTGCCATTTCATTATAATTACATTTGTATTTTTTAATACGTTTGTAAGTTGAACGTTTTATTAAAACATTTAATTAATTTATATTTGTCTGGAATTTAAAAGATTTCAAACCTTTTTACTTTCACTATAACTAATTTACATTTAATATAACGTTTTATTAAAGAATCTTCACATTTTTCAATTTTTATTTTATTATTGTTTTGAAAGATCTACACGTTTTGGGTGCTTTTGAAATGTTAATCCATTTTCACCACACATTTTTTCTAACACAATAAAACAATAAGAACAGGCGCCGAACATTTGCACCACACAATTTCACCAAATCACAAACCTTATCAACAAAAATGGAGTGCGAAGGTCCGTCGTCTTCATCATATGTTAAAGACTTGTTGCTAAAAAGGATAAAAGACTAGATCCGTGAAGATTCAAAAAACCATGACGCTTTGAAGGATCAATTTATCAAAGACGCCGGTGTTAACATGGAATCGTGGGATGAAATAACAAAATTGCTTGTAAACATGCCTGCTAGCACTATTAATTATCTTTGCGCTTTGTTTTTTGTTGACGTAGGTAAAAACGAAGTTGATGAGCTGAAGGAGTTGTGCAAGGCAATAAAGCTTCTAAAATGCTCTATTCAATTGAAGCTTGACTTTCTCAAAGCTGTCATGTAACGAATCGAGTTGTACTTTATGGTAGCAGGTTCTATGTTATGTTTTCCAAGTGTTTGTTTTTGAGGTTTTGTCTATTATGTTTATGTATTTTTATCTACAACGTATTGCTATGAATTTTCATATATAAGTTATTGTATTTAAGCTTTTTGATCAGGTTTTATAATCTAATTTTGTGTTTGTGTTGAGCATGTTTAGATTTGAACCTTTTTTCTAATGTATGTATAAAAAATATAAAAAGTTAGAACGTATTAGAGGAACGTATATATGTTCCTCTGACAATACAGACTGTAAAGTTTAGAAGATTTTCAAATCAAATCCAACAAACAAAATTATAAAACTTAAAAACGTATTAGTCGAACGTATTACATAAACTACTTAAACACAATCAAGATTTAAAAAAGCAAAAAACTTCTATTCTTCCTGTCTCTTCTCGATTAAATTGTATATATTCTTCAATTTTAACTTGTCACGGTCACCTTCTCTATCCCGTTCATTATACTTTTTTGCTGACTTTATTAACTCGTCTTTGACAGTGTTGATTTCCGAGTGTAGTATTTTACACAAGTATTTGACCCTTAAATCATTTAGTTGCTTTTTTTGTCTTGGTGACTCTTTATAAAAACCAGAAGACCATGGATGCGTCCCCTTGTATGTTTCCATGTGTCTTATAGCAAAGATCCCGCAATCCTTCACATTGTTTTTTGTCATCCATTCCATTTCCAATATTTTTATAACAACAATTTCCAACCTTTGTCCAACAGGGTACTTGTTTTCTTTAAGTACATGCAAAAAATAGCCCTCTAAAGGGGATTAAATAATATTAGTTTCACTCTAAGGAGAGATTAAAGAATATTAAATCAGCAACATTTTTAATCAAAAAAAAAAATATTTACCAGTTTAGCCGGTATCCCTTTGTATCTTTCATGAAAAGAATATTTAACAGCTGTTGTTTTCTCCTCAACCGTGTCAAACTTAATGGTTTCTGGTATTTGCCCGTTCATCATGTTGTCTATCAGTTCGATTGTTCCTATTTTCAAATTGAAAACTAGCAAATAGAAATGGTATTCGAATAATACTGGCACAATAAACAAGGTAACAGCTTGAAGAGACTTGTAGTTATTGTTCCGCATTAACTTCTCAAGATTATAAGTGAAAATTTCCAGCATTTGAAAGTCATTGGCAGTACCTTCTTCGTCATAGTAGTGAATCGGCTACACAAACAAAAAAAAATTATTAAGGTTGATTTTTATAAAAATAGACATAGAATTCCATAGGTAATACTTAGTATAAGCGTAGATGATGCAAAAAACCGTAAAGGTGATGCTTTTTCATCCCTCTTCCCTTCTTCATAGTTTAAAAGTTTAGTAAAAATGTCCATTGCACTAGCTGAAATGTACACATCAGGGTAAAAGTTCAAAGACAAACTTGAAACATTCTGTGAATTTTGACTTGTAAATGATCCCCATCTTGTTTTTCTCAGAGAGTTCAGAAAAAATGTAACGCGCAAGAATCCTCTCATCAGTTGTTACTTTTTCAGCCAGTGCGATTTGCCTATGTAGGTAAGGTGATTTCAATGCAGGAGGTAGTTTTTTCTCTCTTGCTTCTCTTTGTACTACTTCCAAATTAATGTCACATGGTGGTGTAGGAGATGTAGCTTTATGTGGTATAATCTTGAATTTTGATGTTGGTGTTGCAAATGTTGGTGTTGCAAATGTTGGTGATTGATTTAAAAATGGACAATTCATTATCACTAAATCCAAAACTTGATTGTCATAATCATAATTTTCTTCAATTTCAACATCAACAAGTCCTGCAATAAATTTAGTTATATTTTTACATGAGGGTATAAACTTTTTTCAAAACGTATAAATCTCTCAATACCTTCATTATCTGTATTTCCAATATTCTTCTCAACAACTTTATTTAACTCTTCCATTTCTGTAACTACATATTTTTTTAATAAGAAAAATAATTTTACAGTGTATTATGAAATACCATTTTTAATTTGACTAACCTTGAACGAAATCGTTTTGAAGTGTTTGAACATCATCTTTAACACTTGAATTAGTACATTTGGCAACATCATTGTCTCCAACTTCTTTATTTAACTCTTCAATCTCTGTAACTGCAAAAATCATTTTGTTGGTCAACATAATTTGTGTGTTTTTAATTTATTTTTATTTATATAAAAATAATATTTTAGTCAACAACCTGGAATGATCTCATCATCATCTGTTTCACCATCATCTCTGTCACCTTCTTTTGAACATATAAGCAAAACGTATAAGAATATATTAGCATTACCATTAGGAACTAAATAACAGACTGTATAAGTAAGAATTTTTTTATGTTTATACCTTGCTCTTTGTTATCCACCTTTGGATCAGCAACACAATCTCTTTGTTCATCACCTTCGATTGAGATCCCTGGATTTTGAAATGCACCTTAGGCAGAACGTATAAGCAGAACGTACAAGAATAATAATATATAAGCATTACCATTACGAACTAAATAATCAGAATGTATACCTTGGTCTTTGTTATCCACCTTTGGATCTGCAACACAATCTCCTTGTTCGGCACCTTCGATTGAGGCCCCTGGATTTTCAAGTACATATTCGGATAATCATTGTTTTTATGAACTAATAAGAATGTGTATGTGGAAAGAATTAGTCACCTTGAGCATTGTCAACTCCTTCGGTTAAGACATCTTTGTTACCCACATTTGTTTCAACTACTAGATTGTCAACAACATCCTTTTCTGGAAAACGTATAAGGAAAACGCATAAGCATAGGCATTTACAAAAATGTATTAACATAACGTATAAGGAAAACGTATAAGCATATTATACCTCGTTCTAGGTTAAACACATTTGTTTTAACTCCTTGTTTGTCAACTGTATCCTCCTTTTCTGTAAAGCGTATTAGAAAAACGTATAAGAATGCGTAATAACAAAAAACGTATTTATAAAACGTATTAACAAAAACGTATTAATAAAACGTATAAGTATATTATACCTTGTACTATGTTCCCAGATTTGTTTCAACTCCTTGATTGTCAACTGTATCCTCCTTTTCTGTAAAACGTATTAGGAAAACCGTATAAGCATGTGCATTCACAAACACGTATTAACAAAAACGTATTAACAAAACTTATAAGTATTTCGTACCTTGTACTGTGTTACCCATATCTGTTTCAACTCCTTGATTGTCTACAGCAGCCTCTTCTGGAAAACGTATTAGGAAAACGTGTAAGCATATGTAGCTACAAAAACTTATTAACAAAACGTATTAGGATATTATACCTTGCACTATGTTACACATATTTTTTCCAACTCCTTGATTGTTAACCGCATCATTTTCTGAAAAACGTATTACGAAAACGTATAAGGATTTGTATTTAGTAGGAAAACGTATAAAGAAAACGTATTAGCATATTATACCTTTCTCAGCATATGTATCAATATCTTCTTCGTTCAGTGACAGATCAACTGCTGCAACTATATAACAAAGCTGTCAGTTTATTGGATTTAATTCGTATTATGTAAACATATTATAATACCTAATTCGTTTAAACCTCCTTCTGCTTGACTTTGACTTTGACTTTCATATGATTTTTTATTGAACTTGGCTTCCCAAGCGCAACACTTATCAAATAGCCATACATTTGATCCATGTTTTGTCTTCCCTTTAATCACCAACTCGTTTATTTCAGAGATAACTTTATCAAACTCTTCTAACTTTTTGTCCATTTCTTCATTCCATTTCTACAATAAATATTAGTGTAACGAATTATAATTTTTTTGTTAATATATAAAATGTTTTTATTGTTTAGAAGTTTTACCTTCTCCTCATCGGTAAACGGCTTTCTAGGCAAATATGCTGACAAACCAGACAACTGTAGAGGGGTAGTATAGTAGTCTATTATTTCTTGTGTTGATGTCCCTATAGGCATATGGAAATCCAATGGTGAATTGTAATCAAAACAATTATAATCTTCAAAACTATTATCATTTTGTTCATCACTTGTCAACTCTAATATATCACTTTTCTTCTGTTTCTCCAACTCATTAGCTGCTTGTTTCTTATGTTTCTCCAAATCATCAGCTGCTTGTTTCTTCTTTTTCTCCAACTCATCAACTGCTTGTGTCTTTTTTTTCTCAACCTCATCAGTTGCTTGTTTCTTCTGTTTCTCAACTACATCAGATGCTTGTTTCATCTGAGTTTTCAATCTTTTGTGCTTTCCCTTTTCTTCTCCCACTCTTTCATTTTCAGGTGCTTCAGCATTTTCCCTTGTTTTTTAGCAGTAACATACAGTTATTAAAGAATAAATATTTTGTAAAGCATATTACAGTACTTACTTGATTCATCTTCCTCATCCTCATTATCAGTTAACGGACCATTATTGTGCAAATGGCTATCCATGGTAAAAAGAGTTTTCATTGTTATGTAGCTAATTGTTGGTGTTTTTATTGGGTCCCCAAACGCCCCATGACGTCTCTAATACTCGTGTGTGTATAGTACTGCAAGCAAGGTTACAGGACCATTGAATTGTTCTTGTTTTCCATTTTTTTATACCTCTCCACTCCATTTTTGATTTCTTCAAATTATGAATCATGTACGCGCACCAATACATTTTTGATATGTTTGAAAAGTCATTAATTGAGGACGTAAACAATAGATTGACTGTTGTTAATTTTGTTATCAATCCCATGCATGTGTTGAATAACACAAGAAAATTTAACTTAAACTCTTCACATTTCCCATTATGTGTTTTCATTCTGTCCAACACATTTGGAATGGTTATCCTTGAATGGTCAAATTGCTTTCTAAAGTTATCTGTAGAGATACTCGACCCTATATTTGGTCTGTTGTTTTCTAAGACTGTTTCCCTACCAACTGGTATCCCAAAAACCTCATGAACTAATTGGGGTGTGATCTTAGTAATATGGTTACCTATGTTTAACTCGTCATTCTCATAATCACAGTTCACAACCAACCAATATCCTAGATGAGTGGGAATGGTGCAATGTTCATTGTTAACAATGATCCAAATCCCATTTCTTCAACCCATTTCTTTTCTTGTTCATTCATTTCTTTTATTGCTTTGAAAATATTTACCCGTGAACACCTCATCCAAATTTTTGTATCTCTGTATTCTTGAAATGGTTTTCTAGTATGTGATTTAATAGAGGTTGATTTTTTACCTTTCTTTACTAGTGCTTCAAAGTCTGAAACTGTTGTTGCATAATCAACTAGAATTCCCATTTTTTTCTTTTCAGTTTGATGTTTCTGAATCTTTAGTGGTGTTTCGAAGTTTGAATCTGAGTCCCCTTCTTCACATTCATTTCTTTTACGTTTATTTGTTGGTGATGCTAGGGTTTTTTTCTGATTGCTTATATAGCAACTATTCAAACATATTACAACAAGGTATAAGCATCAAACTAACATAAACAAGTATATAAGCTAACATGTTCTGTAAAATGTTTGGGATCATCTAATTGTTGGACTCGTTATGCCAAAGACACATAATTTTATTGATGTGGCTAGTACGTCATGATCCAAGTCGGGTCATACCCAATAACAAGCTAGACAAACACCAATAATATTCGTTTATATATGATATGATCATAACAAATAAATATTAACACTTGAGTTATTTGGAAAGGGGTTTCTAAATAATATGTACTTGTGAAATAAATAAATCATGTGGATGATATATGATTTGAGAAAGAGCATTCCATATTGTTATTTAAATACCTAACATGTTGCCCATGTTGTGTTATCTTTATAACACAATGTAACTTTTTTTTATAACACAAAATATAAACATATATATATTATATTTAAAAGATTGAAAATAATATAAACAAAGAAAGGAAGGGAGCCGCCCCCCCTCTCTTCCTCTTTCCTTTTATTTGTTTATTATTATTTAGAGATAGTGGCAACATGCAAGGATTCTTATTGGACCAAAGGTTGGTGCATTTAGAATAAAACATCTCCACTCTCTTTCATTTTCATAACACACAAGATACAAAACAAGTCTAGAGGATAAATCCTCTGCACATTTTTCTTCCTCTCTTTTCTCTTGGACGGCCAAGAACAAAGACAAGAATGAGTCCACAAGTGTTACCAAATCCTAGCTAGAAGTGGTGTTTGTTGGAAAGCTTGGGGTATGCTAGCTTGAGGAGCTTCATATTCAAGTTCTTGCCATCTTCATCATCATCTCCTTCCTCTTTCTTGGATTTGAAAGGTAGCTTTAACATGCATGGACTTATAGTGACATGCATGTGTTTGATAGTATGTATTTCGTATTTGGATCCGGGCTTGGGTTTTGCATGTGTAAAATTGGTTTTTTACATATCAAATTAACAAGATTTAAAACTAATTGTCGCTGCATTTTTGGTAAAATAGGGATTTTATCACTTTGATAATCTTGTTAAAACCCAACAATGGTATCAAAGCCACTTATACGGATGCATGCTTCGTTAGACCCAAAAATTTTCGGGTTTATGGTGGGGTTTTACCATATGGCCGAAAATTTTAGGGGTTTTGGTTACCCCATGGTTTTTCAAGATTATACTTTACATGCATGTGGTAATCTTGAAAAATAAGTCATTTGGATGATTGATTGTGTTGTTTGGACAAAACCCGGAACTTTCAGTTTTTGTTTGTTTTGGCCGAAAGTTTCAAGGGACAAGGGGAACCATTTTTGGGTCATTGTGTTATTACATATTTGGATGTGTAATAGATGTTCATAACCTAGCCATGGCTAATCGGTTGAATGTTTATTTTGATTGTTTGTTCATTCAAATGGTTTTTTGTTCATTTGATATGGTTGTAATATTTATTTGGGTTTGTAATCTATTTATTCATTTTATTTGGTTTGTAATAATAAGTAGATTAGATGCATTTCTTTTACTAGAAAAATGTATTAGGATATATTTTGTAAAAGAAGATGCAAGAAAGGAAGCCCAAATAAAATGATAGAGACCCCAACACGGGGGTGAACACTTGGAGCATTTGGATGCGGGATCAAGTGGGAGTTCACCGACACAAGCACATGTCCTTTCGAGTCCCTTAGGAGAGACCTTTTGACACACTTGTCTTCTGTCAACAAGTGTGGTCAACATTAGGAGGCTATGGTTATGAACTTGTGGTTGTGTATGTTTAATGCTTGTGTGGTTGTTTTAATTTTGTTTGTGTTATTGCAATGTGGTTTGCTAACAACTTAAAATCAACTAGCATAAAATTGGTTCCTTAGAAATTGTTAGGTAATAAAAATTGGTTTTATTAAAGGCTAATGATTTCATAATAAAATGGGTTTTATTAAAGGCTAATGATTTCATAATAAAATGGGTTTTATTAATAGGAACTTTGAAAATGGGTTTTCCAACTAAGTACCATACATTTGAATGCATGCAAATGAAAGGTACATAAAAAGTTTTCCAATCTAGAATTTAGAAAACTAAAACCCCTTTTATAAAATAAGTTGAACACCATCCTTTTATACGACACTCGAATCACTTGGGAACTCGGTGTGGGATAAAGGTCACCTAACCACATTAGAGGAAACTTGTGAATTGAGGTGGGTTTGCCATATTTGTGGGTTAAAGGTCACCTAACCACTTGTATGTGTAAATCACACGTGTGTGTAAGTAGGACGACTTAAATTGGAAACCATGTGAATAGGGTCACCGAAGCATGGCGTATAATGGTGTTGATGGGATTAAACATGCCAACTAAGCATGAGATGCTTAACCGATCCCATAAAACTAGAAGTTGCAAAGGGTTGCAATCGTCAAACGTTGACTACCTTGTTAATTTAAATAGTAGGATAAAGGTCACCTAACTACTATTTGAATGTAACGTTGGGTTCTAGATTTTAATCATTAATTGTCTTGGGGACATAAAAGGGCATTAACGATTAAAATAATTGATATCGAAAATACTAAAATTGAGCTTTGTTATATTTGTAGATGGCCGCAATCAACAATCCACCTAACGTCATTATTCCACCCGTTAATAACCTATCACTAAGATCTATTCTCGATAAGGATCGTCTAAACTATACCAAATTTATGGATTGGTATCGAAACTTGAGAATCGTTCTCAAGCAAGAAAAGAAATACTACGTATTAGAGGATCCAATTCCCGATGAACCTAGCATTGACGATGCCGAAGACCATAACAATTGGGTTAACCACAATGAGGGTTCGGTGCAACTTTCTTGCCTCATGTTGGGAACTATGATTCCCGAGATTCAAAAGGATTTTGAACTTCATGGGGCATACGACATGATCACCCAACTTAAGGAAATGTTCCTTACACAAGCTTGGGTGGAACGCTTCGAAACGGTTCGAGCATTTCATGCATGTCGTATGGAAGAAACCCAGTCGGTCTCATCTTATGTACTTAAGATGAAAAGCCATATTGATCGTCTCGAGAGCCTTAATTGTCGCGTCTCAAATGAGTTAGCCACGGATTTGATCCTAAATGGCTTAACTAAAAGGTTTGAGACATTTGTTATGAATTATAACATGAATGGATGGGACAAGAGAATTGGTGAGTTTCACGCAATGCTTAAGACGGCCGAGACGGGAATGGGTAAAAAGGTTTTACCCGTTCTCACGATCAATGAGGGAGGCAATAAGAAAAGGCATCACCTGGAACCCAAGGCAAAGGTTGCCAAAGGTAAGGGACAAGTCAAGGGCAAGTTCAAGGGAAAGGCTAAAGTGGAACCACCCAAACCGAAGAGGCTAAAGGTTAGCTCGGAGGACCCGAGCTTTGGAAGTGGGCAGATAGGTCATTGGATGAGGAATTGTCCAACCTATCTCAAAGAGTTGAAAGCTAAGAGGGATGCGGGGCAAAACCTCAGGACAACTTTCATGATTCATATTGATCTTAATCTTATTTCGTCTAACACAAGGGTATTGGATACCGGATGTGGAACTCATATTTGCAATTCATTGCAGGGGTTCAAGGGAAATGAAGGATTCAAGAAAAAAGATATTAGTCTCTTCATGGGAAATGGAGCAAAGGTTGTTGTCGAAGCCCGAGGAGACTATACATTGAAGCTTCCAAATGGTTTGGAAGTTGTTTTGAAAGATGTTTTGTATGCTCCTAATTTGACTAGGAACATTATCTCAGTTTCTTTGTTAAGACAATATGGTTATGATTTTAAGTTTATGGACAATGGTATTTGTGTTTTCATGAATGATATCTTTTAGTTTAAAGCAATGCCGTCTAATGGCATTTATGAATTAGTTCATGATAACACATCCTATGATAACATGTTGTACCAATCAAGCACCAAGAAACTCAAAATGGATTTGAGTAAGACCTATCTTTGGCATTGTCGCCTTGGTTACATAAACAAAGACCGCATACATACACTTTAAAAGAATGGTTTTTTGGAATCAAGTGAAGATGATTCATTTGATAAGTGTGAGTCTTGTTTACTAGGGAAAATGACCGAGGACCCCTTTAGTGGGACAAACGAAGGGGCAAAAGACTTATTGGGTATCATACATTCGGATGTATGTGGTCCTTTTAAGACAATGACAAGGAATGGTGAAAGATACTTCATTACCTTTATCGACGATTATAGTCGTTATGGGTATGTATACTTGTTAAGACACAAAGATGAAGCCTTTGAAATGTTCAAAGTCTTCCAAAATGAAGTACAAAATCAACTCGATAAAACCATCAAAGTACTTCATTCGGATAGAGGAGGTGAATACCTAAGTGATGCTTTCGGAGGTCATCTTAGAAGTTGTGGAATCATCTCACAACTTACTCCACCCAGAACACCACAACATAATGGTATGTCCGAAAGGAGGAATCGAACTCTATTGGATATGGTTTGATCTATGATGGCTAGAAGCACATTGCCTCTATCATTTTGGGGTTTCGCTTTACTCTCTGCGGCCCGTATTCTAAATATGGCCCCAACCAAGAAAGTGGACAAAACATCTTATGAAATATGGAATGGAAGGGTTCCATCATTATCATATTTAAAGGTATGGGGTTGTGAGGCTTATGTCAAGAACAACACCCAAAAAAAACTTGAAAGTCGATCCACTAAGTGTATCTTTGTAGGACATCCCAAGGACTCTATGGGATATTATTTCTACAACCCAACCGAGCAAAAGGTATTTGTTGCACGAAAGGCCGAGTTCTTGGAAACTAAGTTCCTTATGGAAGGTACTAGTAGAACGGTGGAACTCGAGGAGGATCGAGAACCACAAGCCGATACACGTTTGGTTGAAACTAGCAATCAACAAGAGGTTGCTGAGGATGATCAAATGGTTGACCAAGATACACAAAACATTCCCAAATCCGGTAGGATTAGTCATCCACCCGAAAGATATGGATTTTTCATGGATGGGTGCTATGTGGTAGATTCGGATGAACCCACCACATAACGTGATGCAATGTCACAATCCGATTGTGACAAATGGCTTGAAGCCATGAACGTAAAGATGCAATCCATGCATGACAACCAAGTATGGGATTTGGTTGTACCACCTCTTAATTCCAAACAGATTGGAAGTAAGTGGGTTTTCAAGAAGAAAATCGATAGGCATGGAAACTTGGATACTTATAAAGCAAGACTTGTAGCAAAAGTTTTCACTCAAACTCAAGGGGTTGACTATGATGAAACTTTTTCTCCCGTAGCAATGCTAAAGTCTATTAGGATATTGTTTGCCATAGTCGCACATTATGACTATGAGATATGGCAAATGGATGTCAAAACCGCTTTCCTAAATGGGCATCTTGAGGAAGATGTCTATATGGTTCAACCCAAAGGTTTTGTCAACCCACAACATCCTAACAAAGTATGCAAGTTAAAGAAATCAATCTATGAATTGAAACAAGCATCTAGAAGTTGGAATCACCGATTTGATGAAGAAGTTAAGAAATTTGGATTCATTAAGAATGGTGATGAAGCTTGTGTGTATAGGAAAGCTAGTGGGAGCATCATTACCTTCTTAGTATTGTATTTTGATGACATACTACTATTTGGGAATAACATTCCAACCATGGAAGGGGTAAAAGCATGGCTTGGAAGTTGTTTTTCTATCAAGGATCTTGGTGAAGCCGCCTATATTTTGGGAATAAAGATCTATAAGGATAGATCAAGGCGGTTGATAGGTTTAAACCAAAGTGCATACATTGACAAAATCTTGAAGAGGTTCAAGATGGAAAACTCTAAGAAAGGTTTGGTACCTATTCAAAGAGGAACGATATTGAGTAGGTCTCAATGTCCAAGCTCAAAGGATGAGCAAGAGAAACTGAATGAAATCCCATACGCATCGGCTATTGGATCCATCATGTATGCAATGGCATGTACTAGACCGGATGTATCATGCTCTTTAAGCATGACAAGTAGATTCCAACATAATCCGGGAAGTAGCCATTGGATGGCGGTCAAGAGTATACTGAAATACCTTAGAAGGACTAAGGATATGTTTCTAATATACGGTTCGGGTGAGGAGGAACTCGTTGTAAAGGGTTACACGGATGTGAGTTTCCAAACCGATCGAGATGATTCTAGATCACAATCGGGATATGTTTTCATTATGAATGGTGGGGCAATCTCTTGGAAGAGCTCAAAGCAAGATGTGGTAGCATTATCCACCACGGAATCGGAATACATCGCCGCCTCATTGGCAGCTCAAGAAGCTGCGTGGATTAGAAAATTCATTGCCGACCTAGGGGTAGTCCGTACCATTCAGGACCCTCTAGATATCTTTTGTGACAATGAAGGTGCGATTGCTAAAATCAAAGAACATCGTGCACATCAAAAGACGAGGCACATTGAGCAGAGGTTCAACTACATAAGGGATGAAGTTGAAAAAGGAAAGATATGTATTCGTAAAGTTCACACCAATCAAAACACTGCGGATCCAATCACGAATCTCCTTGAAAGGCCAAAGCATGAGGGTCATACTTGTGCCTTAGGACTTCGATATTCTAGTGATTGGATATGATCGAATTTTGTATTTGGATATCGGAACAATTGTTATTTTGACTCATTCATATGATTATGGTTTATGATTATGACATTTTGAGTTATATTCCATTTTAGCTTGTTTAAATCTGTGAATAAGTTACTTATTCTAAATGTCCGTAGTTGCTCATATTTGTGGGAACAAATATGAAGGTAAGACTATTATGAACTTGGATTGTGGATATTCATGGGATATGAATATAGAGAAAGCGTTGCTGCCAAGGTTCATAGATATTTATGGGTTATAAATATTGGACTGACCCGTTCTCAAATGTTACTACATGGAATCCTTGTGATTGATCATAAGTAAGTTTGAGTAAAGGCGAATATCATAGTATCCTCCGACCTGAGATACATATTGGGTCTTGATATTCACCAAGTATTATACTTTGACTTAGTTCTTCGCTACTCTGAAACATGACAGTACATAAGGCTAAGATCAGGTCTGGTACAAGGTGATTGTGAGAGACGTATGTAGTCAAGAAGGGATTTGTCCTCTTATTCGTTGAGAGTGAGATGTCTAAGGCCTGAAAGTTAAATCAACAGAGAATTATCACTCTGTGTCTCTAGATTTGACATGACATCTGAGGCAAAAGGATAAATGATAGATGTACCTAAATCATTTCAAGTAAGGGACTTGAAAGGGATGATGTTATTGAATGGCACTTCGTCATGAGTATCAGGGGTAGTAAACCGTAGTTAGGCGGTATTTGCTACTTGCATCAATCTTCTATGTGTCTTGTGCAAGTGGGAGATTGTTGGACTCGTTATGCCCAAGACACATAATTTTATTGATGTGGCTAGTACGTCATGATCCAAGTCGGGTCATACCCAATAACAAGCTAGACAAACACCAATAATATTCGTTTATATATGATATGATCATAACAAATAAATATTAACACTTGAGTTATTTGGAAAGGGGTTTCTAAATAATATGTACTTGTGAAATAAATAAATCATGTGGATGAAATATGATTTGAGAAAGAGCATTCCATATTGTTATTTAAATACCTAACATGTTGCCCATGTTGTGTTATCTTTATAACACAATGTAACTTTTTTTTATAACACAAAATATAAACATATATATATTATATTTAAAAGATTGAAAATAATATAAACAAAGAAAGGAAGGGGGCTGCCCCCCCCCCCCTCTCTTCCTCTTTCCTTTTATTTGTTTATTATTATTTAGAGATAGTGGAAACATGCAAGGATTCTTATTAGACCAAAGGTTGGTGCATTTAATATAAAACATCTCAACTCTCTTTCATTTTCATAACACACAAGATACAAAACAAGTCTAGAGGATAAATCCTCTACACATTTTTCTTCCTCTCTTTTCTCTTGGACGGCCAAGAACAAAGACAAGAAGGAGTCCACAAGTGTTACCAAATCCTAGCTAGAAGTGGTGTTTGTTGGAAAGCTTGGGGTATGCTAGCTTGAGGAGCTTCATATTCAAGTTCTTGCCATCTTCATCATCATCTCCTTCCTCTTTCTTGGATTTGAAAGGTAGCTTAACATGCATGGACTTATAGTGACATGCATGTGTTTGATAGTATGTATTTCGTATTTGGATCCGGGCTTGGGTTTTGCATGTGTAAAATTGGTTTTATACATATCAAATTAACAAGATTTAAAACTAATTTCCGCTGCATTTTTGGTAAAATAGGGATTTTATCACTTTGATAATCTTGTTAAAACCCAACATTAACACTCTTTGTCTAATACGTTTTGGTAAAATGTTTCCCTAATACGTTTATGTTTGAAAACTCCAACAAGTATATAAGCAAATATGTTATGTAAAACATTTGGGATCATCTAATACTCTTTTGCTAATACGTTCTGGTAAAACGTTTACCTAATACATTTTTGTTTGATCAACTCCAGCAAGCATATAAGCTAATATGTTTTGTAAAATGTTTAGGATCATTCAACACTCTTTTGATAATACGTTTTGGTAAAATGTTTTTCTAATACGTTTCTGTTTGAAAACCCTAACAAAATTGCCTTTTACCTCATCTCAGTTGAACTAATATGCTCGTCTACACACAGCAAAAGTCAAATCGCCGTACGCAACTAAAGTATCTCATAATACGTTCCTTTCCACATAAACCTCTACCTATTAAGTACGGTTAATATCAAATCGGCGTATGCAACCAAAGAATCTCATAATGCACTGCCGTTGACATTCGAAAACTTATCTAATACGTTTAATCAAAGGTTTAAAATACAAAATAGTACAACTTTTTAGAATTACCTGATTTTGCCGTTTTTTGTGGTCTGTCATTGTTAATTTTCGACTGACGTTCCTTGTTCACTTTATTAATTCGCACATTTGACGTAGGTTTTGCTTTCGACTGTCGATTGACCTCCATTTTGTATGTAATAGTGGTTTTGATTGCCGTTTGGAATGGGGGTTTAGGTTTTGATTGCCGGATTTGGGGGAACTTCGAAGAACAGAGATTTGGGAAATTGAATAATAGATTTGGGGAGATATACTTGGACGTTCCGGACAGAAATACCCTTTCGATAACTGGCGTATAACTGCGTATAATTGTATTTAAAAATTTAATGGCATATAATTGTACGCTCTGGATACTTGCGTACGTAATGCACGATAGTTTATTAGCATATGTTAAATGTTAAATGCGCAAACAAACATATGTGAGTAATAATCGAACCATAAACAAACAATGTGTGCCATTTAACCGTTGCCTTGTGAAATGGGCATTGGCTACAATGACTGACTGAGATTGTCGGTTTACCATCGCCATGCGAACGGGCTTTGGTTACTACGACGGCGTATGATCACACTGACTTGCTAGACTTCAGATGGACCTCTCCGAGACTTGATAGAATATAAACACAATTAAAAAAAATAGCAAATAACATTTAATTGAATTACACACAATAATTATGTTTGCGAGTTTGTGTGTGTGTGTATATATATATATTATAAAATATGAATAGGTACACATACGTCCCCAAAACGTTTAAAAACAGTAAAATAAGGGGAATGATCAAACTCACCTTATTGCGTAAGCGAGTGAAAAAGAATATGAGTAAATGATAAACAAATAAACAAGTCGTCTTCTAATGCGTTGAACAAAGTGAGTAAAATAAACCTAAAACTTTGAGATAAAGAAATATGAGAAAAAACCGAATTCGTTTCCGCTGGAATCGTTCCAAACGGACGTCTAGAACTCCGATTATGATAGATTTAACGTTTAAGCGAGCTGATACTGACCAGAATTCGAACAGCGAGTTGGGAGTTGGGTTTTGGTCAGTAGCCTTAAAATCTCGTTAAGAAAGTAAAAGTCCTCTGGACCGAACATCAGTTCTAACCAGAAGTATGAGAAAACGAGTAGTCAAACTTGTTGACTATTATGCCCTTTAACGGGTTTTAAATGAATTGACAGTCAACACCCTTCAATCTCAGAAATTGATAAAGGTTATTGACTAGGGAATATATATGAATAACTTTACAGAAGTCAACTTACCCGGATAATGCTTAAATCGATGAGAAACGGAAGTCAAAGGTTGAGAATGCTTGAAAGTAAAAAACCAAAGCTTGTTTATTCGATTATTATGGCTAAAACGAAGAAGAATTTGATGGACAGGAGAGAGTGACGTCTGGGAATGATAATGTAACATCATGAAAAAATTTGGTTCAATTTTGACAAATTAATAAGGATGATGGACTAAAAATATTCATAGCATAAGTGATGGGAGAAATAAGATAAAGCATGGAAACACCTTATGTTAAGGAAATAAGAAAGGAAAACTCCATCCCACATAGGAGGAAGGAAGAAAAAGAAAGCACTTTATAAGGAAGAAACTTTCCATGATAATGTTCTTATATGGCCAACAACTCTCCCTAGTCCTAGCGGAGGATGCGAAGCACCCGACGCACACACGCACGGGCACGAGCATGGGCTCGGGTGAAGGGCGATGGGCGCAATGTGGCGCTTTCATGGCGCACTTTGCACTTCGCACGCTTGCATCGCCACCTAAGAGCCGCATTAGTATTTTTGGATGTTGGGACGAAATCAAGACATGGTGAGTTACCAAAAGATAAGGGACTAAAAATGGACAGATTTGAAATTCTGCATCTTCGCGCGATGCAGAATTTGAGTATGGCATCTTCACGCAACGCGAAGTGACAATAAAGTAACTTCAGCGTGGAGCGACACGTGGTGACACGTGGCAAGCCGCGGTGACACGTGGCAAGCCTACTTGCCGAATTAGCAAACCTACTGCATCTTCGCGCGACGCGAAGATGTCACTTTTTGCCTATAAATAGCCGGCCATGGGGGGAGACTTCTCATCCATCCTCACACCCAAATCACAACACAACCTCGATATTCGTGCCACAACCACGACATGCCGATATCCCGACGATTATGGTCTCGAAGTGTATGCTAGAACTCCACCTAGTTGCTCTCTCGACTTCCCCTACCAAGTAGAAGTACGGCCCGAGTAAAGCCTAGGCATTTCTTATAATGAGCCGTACAAGGTAGGGGTTCGACCCGATTATTATATTATAAATGGCTTAGACCCTAGTTGGGGATATAGCCCGTACCTTGATCATATAATAAAGTGAAAAAAAATAGATTTCATAAGTCGAGATTATAGATGAAATACTGTTTCTTTATTATATATAAAGATTTTTATAAATATTTCTTATGATAAAAGAAACTTGAAATATACGTTTCTTCATGAAAAAGAAACGTAATTTATAAATGATTAAAAAAAGAAAGGACTAGAGGTCCTTATATTTTATAAAAGAAATAAATGTCAAGGTAAAGGTTATACAAACGTACTAAAGGTCTGAAGCTAGATTGTTGATCTAGTATTTATAAAACGTTATTATCATACTATAGGTCCGAGGTAACAAGACAATACAAATCAGTGAGAAAAACCGAACATGAAGAAAGGCGAACACGCCCAACTTTTATAACTTTTATAAAACAAGTATTTAAATGTTTGCATGGGATTACATATCCCTAAAACTTTATAAACAAAGGTAATCGCTGGCCCTCAGGCTATTGTATACGTTTGTTTGGATCCTTACATATGTGGGTAGACGGTGGGCACACTGCTAATACCTCCGCCACGTTGGCCGGACCTAAGTAATGTCCGAGAGGAGATTATCTCGTGTATATTGGTAGTTGCTAAGTCCTCGGTATCGCTGAGCGGTTTCAAGTGGAACTGGATGTTTATAATAGTAAATTGACTTTTCAAAACTTGTTTGTTTCCTAAGCTACGATGGGCCGGGTCATAAGATACCCGAGGGGATAACTAACTATTAAAATATTTTGCGTGTTCACCAGCATGTGTTGCTGACGTATTTTTATAACTGTTTTACAGGTAATGAGGATAGGTGATTGGAGATGATGACTAGCCATTAGACGATCTGATGGCTTATATGAAGATTTTGATATTAAAATAATGTAAAATTATGGTGTTGTCATCTAAACACTTTTGTACCAACCAACGGGTGTTTTAAATCCTGTCTTTTGAATATAATAATATTTTAATCAAGTCTTCCGCTTTACAACCTTAAACTCTGATATATTTACAAAACAAGTACCAACTTTGGGTCACACGCCTAGGCCCTAGATTGGGGTGTGACAGGGTTGGTATCAGAGCCATCGATCTTAGCGAATTAGGTATATAAGTATACCTAAGCTTTGATCAAAGATAAGTTTTAATATTTTATTATATTATTATATAGGGATAAGGTAGGTTGGTATTCTTTCCTATCCCTTATTATTCTAATCCTAATAGATGTCGACATTCAAAAAATACATGGAGACCTTCTGTGAAGAATTTAGAAGGGCAGGCTGTCCGGAACCTGTTATTCCTCCCGATGATGAAAGTGATAACTACTATTCCGATTTCTCAAACAAGACAGACCAGTCTTACAAGTAGTACTAGTACCATATGGAAGTCAACCCGTTCATTTTCCCGGCACGGAGCAAATGCATATCATCATACCAAGTGATCCACCAACTCCGGAGAATCATCTTGTTGACAAAATGGAGGTTGACGGGCCAGCTAAGTTTGAACCTAAGAAGGACATCTCAAGCTGGAGGCAGTATCATTCTACCAAAGCTGACAGTGTACTAGAACTCCAGTCTATAACCCCATAGATTCTCCTAATGATTCTATTGCTGGTCCATCAAGGAAGCCCAAAATGAGGGTGATGCAATCTTTCGAAAAGGTGACCATACAGGTTGATTTGAATAAAGGTGATGTAGAAGTTGATCCAGAAGAAGAATCAGCGGAAGATCCCGAAGAAAAAACAGATCCAGAGGAAGAGTCAGAGGAATATCCCGAATCCGAAAGAAATGAGTATCGATGAAGAGAGCCATGATGTTCAAAACAATCCAAAATGTGGTTGTCCACCAAATATTGGTTGCCAACATCTGATGTTTCACATGTCCTCTTATTATGATCCGCAAGATCCTTACATTCAAGGACTTACAAATGGTTTTCCACCCTACACCGGTGTTGTTCCTACCATATCAGAACAAGCGGATGAGATAAGGCAGCAGAAAGAAGCTGCGGAAGCTTTTTATAACTTACCATTTGAATCAAGTCCCCCACCACCGTATCCAAGGAACCACTATGACATAGTTATGATGGGATATCTAGATCCACCACCTCGATATGGGTATCCGAATATCATCCCTCAGTCTCAAGAAGAACACCTTGACCGGGCACTCCATGAAAGCGATGAGTTGTGAAAGAAGATGGCTACGAAAGGTAGCAAGAAAAAGAAGATGGGGAAGAAGTTACTACAGAAATGTAGTAAGATGAAGAAAATGATCAAGAAGTACATGAAGGATTAGGGATCCCACTCTATTGTAGTTGTACTGTTTGTTTCAATAATAGTTTGTTGTACTTGTTCTTGTATCGTTTGTTTCTAAGTCTGTGGTAGTAGAAGTCGTTGTTGTGATGTATTCCCGTTATGTTATAAATAAAACACCTTTGGTTATAAATCCATTTCCTTATAATTTCATAATGTCGAAACAAAGTAATCCCTCTCAAAATAAGGAAGCTTCTAATGCAAAAAGCAACCAATCAAAAACCGAGCTTGCTCAAGGAAATCATGAGCAACTGATTAAAAAAATGCAGGAGATGATTAATGCCATGAATACTTTATTATCCGTCATGAAAGAAAAATATGTCCATCAAAGTGAAAATCGACAGCCCAGTAAGACTGTCAAATCCAAATCCCGTCCGAATCCTACGCCTCAAGGGGGGATCAGGGTTCTTATGGTTCCGATCCAGGCTGAAGCAGAAGCTTGGACTGATCCAATTAAGGGTGGTGTTGGTAATATTGTGGAAGATTTTATCGGTGGATGATGGACGGTAGTTGTGGTGATATAATGATGATGGGCCCCATTATTTTCTTTTAATTGTGATTTTAGAAAATGTGTCCAAAATACCCCTTGAGTTAATGATGAAAGTTAATGAAGTTAGCAATTTGAATGAAAATGATAACAAATTGGGAAGCATGTAAGATCCAATAGCAAAAGAAAACAAAAATTAAAAAATAAAAATAAAAACGTTTTTTAAATGAAGTCAGAACCTCTTTTAGTTATTAAAAACAAACACATATTTATTCTTATCTTTTTTACTTTTAACTAAGTTATGGTACTTTTTATTTCTAATATATAGTTACTAGCTTTATAACTCGTATGATGCGCGAGAAACTTAAAAGAAATACAATTAAACTATAAAAATTAAATAATTAAATATGAAAACTATATTTTATCAAATTAATAGTTTACTAAATTCAAATTATATTTTCTAATGGAATATGCATGCGAATACATGGTGTATTCTCACGCAATTTCTTCATAATCACGAAAAATATTTACCTAGTGATTTTATAAGCTGTAATTATATTTTTAATAGAATAACGAATTCGAACAAAAGATGATAAGACGTTTCATTATAAATGACATAAAAAGAGAACATCATATATAAAATTAGCATGACTAAAACACGTTTGTGTATTACAGATTTGAAAAAGATGGATGAGAACTCATGGATCCAGGGAGGTCGAATAAATGTGAGTATAAAATGGATATTCATTCATAATTTCTTATTGTTTTTATCTTCTTAGACCTATAAATATTGTTCACTAATTTTTACCACATTCGTCTCCTACACTGAAAAGTGTTTATAAATTGATTTAATGAGAAAAAAAGATAGATTCAAGATATAAATATTTTTGGTATCCTGACATAAATATCCGCATATTTTAATCTATATAATTTAGGTAATTTGTTATTTGATTAAATGATGCATTGATATGTTTTGTATACCGGCATAAATAAATTTTCATTAAACTTAGGAAAATAATTTTCTAGCGGGAAATTTTGGCTAAAAATGAATCTCCAAGTGACATGTGTCTCTAATTATTTTACTTTATTAGAATAGTTAGATTAGATTAGATCATTCGTTTTATTTCTTTCTAAAATGGTCCCACCATTAGACTTATAAGGCTACCAATTAAAGCAACGGTTAATTTACGAGAACATCAATTGTAGGGATGAACATTTTTAGTATCGATTTGATACTTATTTGGTCTTCGCTATCGAATCGGAACCAAGTTTTGAGTTTTTGGTATCGGTAAGGTTTAATACAATACCGGTATTTCCTGAACTTTGCACGAATGTTGGTACCAAACCAAACCAAACATTTCGTTCCGGTACTAGATCTTTCCAATTTTCTGGATCGGGATTTTCAAGATCAGTGACGGGTACCATCTCAAGCTCATTCCTAAGCAATTGATCTCATCACCTCTTCTCTCTCTTTCTTCTCATTCGACCTCTCATTCTTTACTTACCTCTTTTTTGAGCCTCTTAACAAGACCAAGTTTTCTATTCCCACACATAGCCACTTTGAAATAGGCTTGTAAACAAACCGAATAAACACGAATGAAGCGTATCCGTGTTCATATGTTTAACTTTAACAAAAAAAAACGTCCAAGTGCGAACAATTCAACGAACGAGCCATTCGTATTCGGGTTCATTCGTTGGGAAAATCAATATTTTTGTATTCGCTTGTTAAGAATATAAATTATTGGTTCACACACATAAACGAATAAGCATTCATGAACATGGACAGGCAAACATAATTGAGTTTCAACCTATTAAAAGTAATGTAAAACCAATTTATTGGCTTGAAAATTATTAGAGCTAGACTAAATTGTAATGAGCTTAATAAATTAAATGAATATATTAACGAACGTAAATGAACAAACTTAAACTAAGGAATATAAATGAACATAAACTAATAAAGAAACTTTTTTTTGTTTGATCGTTTATTGATTAAACGAATGTAAATGAACCTTCTGACAAATGATTTACTCAAGGTTTGATACGTTACGTGCCTACCCTAAAACTAATAAGATTTCCAAAATGACAACCTGCTTAAATTGTATTGAAGAAAATCACTTTACATCCTGATAATGATATGTTATAAAGATATTGACGGTTGACCTGTGATTGATCAATGACCAGTTCACATACAACCTCACATGGGTGCTGGTTAGTAGTGTTACCGGTTCAAACTTGTTGACCCCCTTGTTTTATAGTTTACCGTATTCCCACTAAGAAAAATGTCAGCCAAATAACTTTAACTACTGATCGACCTGTGCGTTGCGGCAGGTGCGTTGATACAAGTTAACTTATGCGTCGTGATGAGACATTGATAAAACATAACGTTACTAAAATTTGTATGCGCGTTTATGATTGTTCTGGTTTTAATAAAATTTATATCGAAATGTTATACAGAAATAAGGATGTATATATGCAAACTTAAGTTGTCGTGAAGAAAAAAAATATTATATTTGACCCATGTGTCTCATTGGATGAGCTAGGTATTAACTCAAATTTATATTAAAGCGTGCGTAGAAATATTGACGTGTGTTTGTATTCGAAATTTAGAGACACGTTACTTGTGAAGAAAAGTTAAAATATGTTATATTGACCATGATTAGTGTCACACAAAACTTGTACTGAAATGCAAATATAAATAAGTGCATCGCAATGGTTATTCGAAGTTAATAATTTAAAAACAAAGTAAAAATGCAAAATCAAACATAAAAATGAGTTAAAATCAATATGTCTATGGAGAGACTTAAAATAACATTAAAATCAAAGTTAAAAATGAATTAAGTTGTAACCAACTACTTTGAAACTTGAGATACTATGCACGCGTGTAAAAAACAAATTGACTTCTCTTATGAATAGTGAATTATGTGAGTTAACTAACATGCGCCTTTTAATATTATATATACTAGATTTTATCTTCCGTATTACGGGGGTTGTTTTATATTATTTATTTTTAATATTTATATATGTATATTTGGATTTTAATTTTATTTATTGTAATAAAGTTAATAATTAATATACTTGAGGTTTGATGATGAAATAGTTATACAAATAAATGATATGGTATAATCCGTTTTAAAAGCTATCTGGGTTTGGTGATACCCATTACCCGTTTATTTTCTTTATTATAAAATTGCTTCTCAATTATAAATAATATATTTTTTAAATAAAACAGGATATTAATTTTTAGTATATCCCTATTTTATAGGATTTTCATATCAAATATTTGATGAGATTAATTTTTAATATAATGAGATGTTATAACCCGTTTAAGAGCTATCTGGGTTGGTGAGACCTTTACTCGTGAATTCAGGTCAAATGCTTGAGAAGCCTTCATTTACAAATAAAGCAATCTGATGGCTTGAAAGAATGGTTGTTTTACATTTTTCGTTTTTTAATACTTAGTTTTTGGATTTTAGTTTTCTTTATTGTAAGAAAGTTAATAATTTACTTAGGGTTTAATGATGAAAGGGTTTCATAAATAAATGATATGTTATAGCCCGTTTAAAAGCTTTCTGGATTTGGTGACTCATGACCCCTTATATTTTTTTACTATAAAATTGTTTATTAATTACAAATAATATCTTTTTCTTTTTAAATTAAATATTAAATTTTAGTATATCCCTATTTTATAGGATTTTCATATCCAATAATTAGTAAGATTAATTTTTAATTTAATGAGATGTTATAACCCATTTAAGAGCTATCTGGTTTTGGTAAGACCCATACCCATGAATTTGGGTTAAATCAATGAGATGCCTCCATTTAAAAATTAAGCAATTTGGTGGCTTCCATAAAAGGAGGGAGCGACCACATCGCGACACTTAGGATTTTAGGGGTTTCGTTTATATATATTACTAGATTTTATCCCCCGTATTACGGGGGTTGTTTTACATTATTCGTTTTTAATATTTATATATGTATATTTGGATTTTAATTTTATTTATTGTAAGAAAGTTAATAATTAATATACTTGAGATTTGATAATAAAATGATTTCACAAATAAATGATATGCTATAATCCGGTTTAAAAGCTATTTGGGTTTGGTGATACCCATTACCCGTTTATTTTCTTTATTATAAAGTTGTTTCTTAATTATAAATAATATCTTTTTTTAAATAAAATAGGATATTAGTTTTTAGTATATCCATATTTTATAGGATTTCATATCAAATATTTATTAAATTTTAGTATATCCCTATTTTATAGGATTTTCATATCAAATAATTGGTAAGATTAATTTTTAATTTAATGAGATGTTATAACCCGTTTAAGAGCTATCTGGTTTTGGTAAGACCCATACCCATGAATTTGGGTTAAATCAATGAGAGGTCTCCATTTAAAAATCAAGCAATCTGGTGGCTTCCAAAAAAAGGGGGAGCGATCACATCGCGACACGTAGGATTTTAGGGTTTTCGTTTATACATATTATAGAAAGATGGATATCTTTTATAAAAAAAAATCAGATATTAATTTTAATTATATCCCTATTTTGTAGGATTTTCTTATCAAATATTTGGTAAGATTAATTTTTAATTTAATGAGATGTTATAACCCATTTAAAAGCTATCTGGGTTTGGTGAGAGCTATACCCGTGAATTCAGGTCAAATACATGAGAAACCTCCATTTACAAATAAAGCAATCTGGTGGCTTGAGATAATTTAGGGAGCAATCAGAGAGCTTTTAAAGGTTTTCGTTTATATATATTATAGATATATAGAGTTAGGATCATGTGAGAACTTTTTGGGAATTGAGAACTATGATAACCATTTTGGATCACCAAAAACCCTAAAATAAAAAAAAAATCATAAAACAAAAAAAAAACATAAATTAAAAAAATTAAAGAAACCAAAATTCTTATTTATCATCCCGGTTTAAAAAAAACGAAAAAACAAATTTCTTGGTTTAGCTATAAATTATACATATATGTATAATATGTACATATATGTACACATGTGTTTTTTTATACACATATGTATAATTTAAGTTAAAGGATAATGTACATATGTGCACATTACGTAAACTAGAGATTAAATGAAAATATACATATGCGTATAGGTATAATATGAATTAAAACAAAACAAAATTTTTTTTTTTCTTGATTTAGCTAAATTATACATATATGTATAATATGTACATATATGTACACATATGTTTTTTTATACACATATGTATAATTTAAATTAAATGATAATGTACATATGTATACATTACGTAAACTAGAGATTAAACGAAAGTATACATATGTGTATAGGTATAATACGAAGAAAAAAATTTTGGTTTCTTTCTTTAATGAAACCGGAATGAAATATAAGAATTTTGGTTTTTTTTTTACTTTTTTAAAATTATTGTTTTTTTTAGTTTTATAATTTTTTAAATATTTTTTTAGAGATTTTTTTAGTGGTTCAAAATGGTTCTTAAAGTTCTCAATTTGTCAAGGGTTTTCTTAGGATCCTTATCCTATATATATATATATATATATATATATATATATATATATATAGGCTAAGTAAAAAATGAAAACCCACTTGAGTTGTGAAAACTCTAGAAACCCATTCTCAACCACATGTTTTTAATTAATGTTTAAATCTTGTGGTCCACAATTAAAGTGAATAAAAAATATAAATATAAATATAACTTTTTCTCTCTCCTGAAAACATATATAAAAATTCGTAAAATGTTAAAAAATATCAAAACATTTTTTTTATGTTTCGATATTTTGTATTAAATGTTACAACATATATTACATGTAACAAAAAAAAACGATGTTACATAAAGTTTTCGAGGGGTTTTCACAACTAAAGTGTGTTTTCATTTTAACCTTACCCTATATATATATATATATAGGGGATGGTTCCATTGAGAACCAACGTTTTCTTGAAAATCAATTAAATCAATTTGAACCATTGATGTTTCATTGATCTAAAAGATGAATGGTAGATATGTTGAATGGCAGTTAGGTAAATAAATGAAAATTAAAGGATGTTAATTAAAGAGGTAAAGGCAAATTTGACAAATTAAAAATACTAATTTTGCAAAACTCCTATAAATCTTCACTCTTTCTATTCTATTTTAATATTACATACGTATGTATATTTTATCTTTATTTAATTCTCTTTCTCTTTAATTCCATATATGTAGGTAGATTCATCTGATTGTTTTTTAAACTTTCTTATATTTTTATTTGCGGCTCTTTTACTTATATTTTTTAATTTAGATTGGTTTAAAGTTGAGGTGTATGTTTCACGAATTTATTTTTTATTATGTTTCAATACTTATTATTTATTTTGTTATCCTTATATGATGATATGCCAAAACAAAGTTAATCATATTGATACATATATGTAACGACATATTTACGCATACGTAATTAAAAAAAGTTGCATATATGAAACACCGTAGTTAGCCGTATTTTTCTGTGTTCAGTATATACATATATGTAGTTCATGTGTGTTTACGTATATGTTTCTCCAGTATTTTTACATTTGAAATTGGTCATACTAAAATACGTATATGTAACTTAATGATTTACATATATGTGAAATAATTCATACCCAGTTCCCATTAAACTAATATATCTTAAGTGTGTATAATTTCTAGAAACCACAATAGCTAAAACCCATTTAACTTATCATCTTTTTTGTGTATTAGATAACCTCAATTTAATTTAAATTGGATTACGAATGTTGGGTTGACATACACCTCCGATTACACCTCTCATCCACGCCCCCCATTAATAAACAAAATAGTTAAACACAACATTTGAAATTAAAAGTAACACTATAACCATTTACATATATGAACAAGTATTTTGTATGATTAAAAAAATGGATTTATATCAAACAAAATAAAATCTTTGTAACAGCAAAAGAAGTAACAATTTGGGAAAATAATTTCATGACGGTTGATTGATTTCTAAATGTTTGGTTTTAAAAACCCGATTAAAGAAAATAAAACATGAAGTTTAATTAATATACAATAAATCATTTCCTTAAATACTGGTAAGTGCCTAATATAGTTGAAATGCATTTTACTAAAAAGCCCCCAACTAAAACTAAAATAAAAATAAATTTTAAATTATGTGATTGGTTGAGAGTTAGGGGTTCTCATTTGAACCCTCCCATATATATATATATATATATATATATTATAGGCCACTGTTTAATTGCACATGTGGCCCATCTGTATAAATCTAACTAGTTTTTATCCCCCGTATTAGTGTATTACGGGGGGTTGTTTTACGTTATTCGTTTATAATATTTATATATTTTTTTGGATTTTAATTTTATTTATTGTAAGAAAGTTAATAATATACTTAGGGTTTTATAATAAAATTTTTTAACAAATAATGAGATGTTATAACCTGTTTTAAAAGTTATCGAGGTTTGGTGAGACTCATGACCCATTTATTTTTTTACTGTAAAATTGTTTTTTAATTATAAATAATATCTGTTTTTTTAAATTAGATATTAATTTTTAATATATCCCTATTTTATAGGTTTTTCATATCAAATATTTGGTGAGATTAATTTTTAATTTAATGAGATGCTATAACCCGTTTAACGGCTATCTGGGTTTGGTAAGATCCATACCCGTGAATTTGGGTCAAATGCATGAAAAACCTTTATTTACAAATAAAGCAATCTAGTGGCTTGAAAGAATGCTTGGATCAACCAGAGAGCTTTTAAAGGTTTCGTATATCTATATATATATATATAAGATTAAATTTTGACACTCAAAAATGAAAAAAAAAAGAATAAAAACTAAATCGCTTTAAGTTAGGGTGTAAATCGTAGGATAAGTTAAAATACAATGGACAATAAAAATGAGAAATGTGATAATGAATCTAATCTATTGATCTTAATTTAAGAGAAAAAATTGATGGGAATAGAATAAAGGTAATAACCCACTTTTGTTGGTTTTCTCTTTTCACATACAAGACACATGTCAATTCATCCATCATTTTAAAACGTCCATTACTTTTTCATGTAACATTCTTTAAAAAAAATTCACCATAATAGCAAGCATTTTTTTTTAATCTCTAATATGAGTATCATATTGTTATATAAAAGTAAAAAAAATTAGTGGGTTTTTTATATTGTGTTATTGGTTGTTCATTGTGTTTTTTAATTGGCCTTTTATATGCATCGTGTTATAGATTTTGGTCATTGTGTTATCAATTGGTACTCATATTAAAGATAAAAATTAATACAAATATTATGTCATTGTGTCGTTGTGCTCATCATTTGTCTTTCTACTTATCACTGTGTTTTAGTTATCGTGTAATATGTTCATTGTCTTATGTTCAGAATTGATATATTGTGTAAGACCCCGAATCCATGGAATCCTACAGTTGGTAATCACATCCACAAATTCACAAAAATTTAAAACCAAACGATTCTTTGTATTTAAAACAAGTTCAGAGTAAATAACAGCGGAAAAGTTTAAGTATTAAAAATCCCAAAACACGGGTACAGGTATCCAAAATCAATTGTAAATAAAATATTCGTTTTATTTGAAATCTCCATCTCATTAAAATCGTTTCAGAGTAGTAAACAGCGGAATAGATAACATCAAAATTCCCAAAACCCGGGAAGGTGACCAAAATCAAAATTTAACTACCTATGGTAATAATTTAAAAGAAACAGTTTGCGTTATTAATTCTTCGACTAGATGTGCCTTCAACCGTCCGAGTAGT